>NC_081184.1:27539834-27575383 GCF_029867415.1 Vicia villosa
CTATAGGATAAATAATACAAGTTAGATAATTCATTGTTTCCTAGTGAATTATATCGTAGCTTCCTTTATATCTATCACGGCCTAGAGGGTAGAAAATAAGGCAAAGGACCTACTACTACTTAGAGACTAACATAATGAGTTATCGTAGATTCTTCCTATCTATGGCCTTCCTATTTTTGATACCCAATGTAATATTGATATGTTTATGCATGTTCCCCAATGATAGTTGTTTGTCGATATGTATATGCACCAAATGTTTATACGTTTTGTTTTTTTTATGGCTCCTCCTTTTAAACCATCAGGTTTTTATCTAGAGTTACTGACTTTACCACATTTGTCTACGACTTTGCTATGAATTTCTCCAAGATGATTTGAATTTGATTTGCACAGGTAACTTAGTTGGTAAACAGGTTTTGATATTTTTTGAAGTATTCCCGGGCCTATGCACCATGCTTAATGCAAATATGTAGATGCACCAAATGTTATGAATGTGTATATCTTTGGCAAGAACGATATTTTTCGTGCACGTGCAAAGTTTTCTCATTGGATCATGGGAATTTTGATTGATTCCGCATTAATTGTCTTGGAATAGACCCTTTTGAAAAAAATAAATTGAAATTGACTTAAAGTTAGACTACCAAGCAGGATCAGGTTTTGAGGCAGTAAAATAAGCAACAAAAGAGTTACTAGTGTTGGTAAGGTTACCAGATGAAAAATATAGTAAAGTCAAATAACATCGGTAAGGTTACTAACAATCAGTAAGGTTTATCGGAATACGTCAATCAGGTGATTCGAAAATGAACAAACAATAAGGTTACTGTCATCAATAAGGTTACCGAAAAACATCAATCAGGCGATTGGAAATAGCCATACCCAATAAGGTTACTAACATCGGTAAGGTTATCGGAAATCATCAAGCAGGTGACTGGAATTATGAATACTCAGTAAGGTTAGTGACATTGGTAAGGTTACCGAAAATCATCAATGAGGCGATTGGAAATATGAATACTCAGTAAGGTTAGTGGCATCAGTAAGGTTACCGGAGAGCATCAATCAGGCGATTGGAAATATGAATACTCGGTAAGATTACTGACATCGGTAAGGTTACCGGAGAGCATCAATCAGGCGATTGGAAATATGAATAGACAGCAAGGTTACTGACATCGGTAAGGTTACCAAAATCATCAATCAAGTGATTGGAAATATGAATGCTTAGTAAGATTACTGACATCGGTAAGGTTAACAGAAATCATCAATCAGGCGATTAGGAATAAACACTCAGTAAGGTTACTAGCATCGGTAAGGTTACCAGAAGTCGTAAATCAGGTGATTGGAAAATGAACAAACAGTAAGGTTACTGTCATCGGTAAGGTTACCGGGGTGCTAAGCAAGGTTGATCTTTGTAAAACAAGTTTTGTTGTATCACTTCCAAGTAAAATTGGGCTTTGTAAAAAGTTGTATACTTATAGAGATAAAATAAACGATATGCACAACTTGATGCATGATTCATGATGATGAAATGAATCGATTGTCCAATAAGTTTGTGGATGATTATGATTGAGATGAGTCACTTATACAACAAGGCTGCTTATTAAAAGTAAGAAAGTTGTTTATGATAGTATGGCTTCTCGACACTTATTTTGCAAGGTATGCCCCCAATCTCTAGGATCCGAAGGAAATACCCTTAGAAAGACTTGAATCTCACCATGATGAACTTGATATAGGTTGCCCCAAGATTCGAATTTAAAAAGTATGCCTCATTTTCAAAGTCTGAAGGAATGTCCTTAGATCTCACCATGTGGTGATATAATTTGATATGGTTTTTCCCAAGTATCCAAATCATGAAAAGTTTGTTCTTTGATGTCGCTTGAAAATGAACTTGGATCCTACATGCCGTAAGATGAACTCTATATGAATTTCCCTCATGTTTGAGCTTTGAAAGGTGCACCCTTGATCACTAAGGCCTTGAGAAGGTGTCAAAAGCGGGAAGTGAGTCCTACCATGTTGTGATAAGGATTTAATTATGGAATGTCCCTTCGAAAGGCATGTCCCTGATTGAAATGTGCTTTAAAATGTGACCCACGTTGATTGAATCTTAGAATGATCGCCTTTAGTCAGTATGATCTTCGTGTGATGTACCCCTATGATCATTAGGATTTGCCCCTGATTATAGAGCTCTTCTAAGATGTTTTTCCCCTAATCAGGAGCGTCTTGAAATGAATTGCCTTTGATTAAACCAATTTTGAGATCTCACTGATTCTAAGCATTGATTCGTAAGTAAAATTGTACCTTTTGAAAAATAATTCTAAGTCGATGCACATGCAAGTTTTGAAATTGAAAAGAAATGAATGATTGAGATAGAGATTCGAAAAAGAGAAGTGGTTAACAATAATTTTAACAAACGCAGGAATAAGTTTAACACCAATTTTCTTAGTATGCTTTCATAGTTATCCTAACTTAAACTAGTTAAAGGACCCGTGCGCCCGCACGGGTCACGTAAAGTCGGTATAAATAGTAAATACATTTAATATGGTTATGGTTAAAGAATTCTAATAAAATATATAATAAATAAGCAAAAAAAATTCTTAATTAATGATTAGCATATCCATATTAATTTAATGTATCAAATTGTATTTGTTTACAATATGAAAATTATGTTGGATAAAAAATACAATAGTATTAGAAATAATTAATTATTATAGTTGATTACAAATTTAACTATGAAAAGATAAAATTATTTAAAAAAAAAACAATCAAATAAATAAATATTTAGATATTTAGATACTGTAGTAATGATGTACTATTGTGAAATAGCGGGTCACGTAAAGTCGGTAGAAATAAAGAATCAAAAATAATATATTTATGGTTAAAGAATTATATAAAATAATATATTAATTAAGATAAACAATTTCTTCAATGATAATTATAAACTTAATATAAATTTAAATAGGTATTTTTAATTTATTTTTTGCTATAAATATAAAGTCATGTTAGATGGACTAACATGTTTAATAATCTATGCAATCAAATAATTAAATATTTGTATTACATTATATAATAAATATAAAACTTCCCAAATATTTTCCCACCCAATAAAAAATTTTGACTTTTATATTATGGTGTGAAATTAATTATTACTATTAAAAAGAGATGATTATATTTACTTCTGCATGTACAGAAAAGGGCATTTAAACAGTTTCCAAAAACTTGTGCACGTTTACCTACTAAAAGGAAGTCTAACAGGTAATGGGACTTTGAGTATATATAGTAGAAACGACACAGTAGTTTTCCACTCTTCAAGTACCAAATCCTGTAACCTAATCCGTAAGTGGGAAGAGAAATGGGTAGCTTCTCCCAAGTTGCGAAAGCTTGCAGGTACTCTTCGTCATTTTTTTTCTGTAATCAAATCTCTGTTTTTCGTTTGTTTTCTATGAAATGTGACTTTTGTTCATGATTGTTTCTGATTATGCAGAACTATGAAATTTGTTGTGGTTCAAGACCGTCTCCAACGATTGGCGATTAAAAGGAGGATGAAGCAAAGATCGAAGATGTTGCGGATGAGGTTGAAGATGAAGAAAGAACGCTATTACCAAGTTGTGCACTGAGTGGGGCTTTGCATGTGATGGATGGTGTTGCATGCGCCTGGCAAAGGGGAAGTAAGATTCAGAACATAGCAGGGGTGTGGCAGGATGAGATGCTTGGAATAAGGTGGTCGGGAAAGCATCAGGAATTGAGGGCTGGTTTGAGGTTCGCTGTACTTGAAGACGTCGAATTTTTAACTGATGTTCTGGGAAGTGTTGGACTGGAGATAAACCCCAGAATGATAGAAATATCCAATTCAGTGTATATTGGGAAGTTTGTCTTTGAAAATGAAAGGTATAAGAATCTTATTATCCGATTTTTCGAAAAGGCATGATATTAGGTTATATGAATTCAATTAAAATTTAAGCATTAACTCTGTGTATGTTGTTTGAATGACAGAGAATGGATGATATGGACAGAGTTGGTGGAGAAGCTGAAAAGAATGGTTAGTAATATCTTTTACATGTTAAATTATTTGTTGATGTCATTGTATGTTTCTGGAAGTTAACAGAAAAATTATCATTCTGTTGTATTGCAGGTTTAAAGAAGATGTATTGTTGGGGTATTGATGGCTATGGTGAATGAAGAAGTGCAAAGTTTTGGAAGAACAGTAGATTGTTTTGAATGATGTTGTTGGGGTTTTTTTTTTTTCTATTTCAGTTGTATGTGGATTAATGTTATGTTTAAGACTTTTTGTGTTTGTTATTCATCAATTCTCTTTGGATTGAAACAGCTAATGTTATCCTGGCTACTTTATAATTGCAATATAATACTTATATGCTTTGCAACAATGTGTGAAAATCAAATGGAATGAGCATGGTTTAAAATTATCCTTTATGTACTCCTGTTAGTATAATTTGGTTATGTTTAATATTTTACTTATTTTTTAACATAAACTTCAAGTTAATAGGAGAATGGGGAATATATATATATATAATATATATATATATATATATATAATATATATATATATATATATATATATTGAAATATGCACATAAGCATATCAATATGTGTAATAAATCTTGAAACATGAATTATAGTTCAGTTAAGTATGTATACAAAAAGATATATAAATTCCCAATGTTTTTGAAACATATTAGTAAGTGTTTGAAGAATAATAATAACAATGTTTCGTATAATATTAAAATTAGTGGGATCAATAAGCAAAGTAATATTATAAACTATAAATTTCATATTATATTGTATAATTAATTTTTATTTATTAGGCGAGTGGGGAAAAAAACAACTTGACAACTTTTGTTAGTAAAAGATATTCTAAAGTGTAATTAATATTTTTAAAAGAATTATATATGGATTATTTATCAACTAATATTTGCATAAATTTTAAAATTATGAATAATATATATGTTGATAAATACACATAAGGATGTCAATATGTGTAAAAAATATTGTAACATGAATTATAACTGAGTTAAGTATGTATAAGAAAAGATATATAAATTCCTATTGTTTTTTTAATATATCACAAAGTGTTGAAAAATAATAGTAATAGGTTGTTTAAATTTATTTCCATAGGATTTTTAAAATTAGTGGGATGAATAAGATAAGTAAAATTATAAAATATTATTTTCATGAACTATTGAGTAATTGATTTATAATAGATAGGTGAGTTGAAAAAAACATCTTGACAATAATTATATATGGAGTATTTATCAACAAATATTTACATAAATTTTTAATTATTATAACATTTGTTTGATTTATTAAATGTGATTTAAAAAAATAAATATTTGAAATAAAGAAGGATTGATAGAAACTATTTTATTGTTCCTAAAAAGTGGATTTTAATTAAAACTTAGAATATAAATAAACAATATATAATGTTTGTATTTTAAAACGCGGGGAAAAATTAGAAAAGAGTAAGTAATAAAAAAAACAAAGGAAATCAAAATAAAAAAAACGTGTACTGCATGGAATAGGTAAAGCTTAAAAAAAGTGTATGCATGTATGTTTGGAGTTAAGAGATAGAGATAACTTAAATGCCTTTTTTTTCGTTAGACTACAAAGTGTTGTTTCCAAATGAATTAGTAAATGCTTTGGTTACACGGTGGATCATAGGTAACAGTCATGATTGATTGAGATAGGGGTCATTTACTGAATAAGTCTAGGGAAAAGGAAAAGGAAGCGTGCAAAGTTGAGTTACAATATATTTTGGACTGTTTACATTACACAACTTCTCTCGTTCTCATTCCGGTCTTTAGGAAAAAACTGACATCACTTCTGGAGATAGCAACAGACGACGACGATGAGGCTTGGAAGAAAGCCAACGTATGGGTGGTTATCAGATGAAGAAGAAGAAGTCATCAGGTTAGATACATGAATTCCTATTTAATTTATTTGTTTTGGCATAAAGTTCATGTGCGATCTAGTTAGGTTTTAGGGTTTTTTTGATTTCTGATGCATGCTAAAATAGATTTGTTTAATTAATAGAAAATGATGTGAATGGAGTTTATTGTTTAATATTTCCCAGATCAGGTCTTCGTAACATTGTGGGGGATCAACTTGTATTGAATGTTTATTTGCCTGGTTGTGTTAATCTATAAAGTATAAGTGTTTTATTCTGGGCCAATAGTGTGGTCTTATATATATTTTAAAGTTGTTAATCTTTCAAATATTCGCCGTCTATGGTATACTTGCGTTATTATTCCGTATTTGGCATTCATAATGTCCTCATGCAACTATAATTGTTCTTTCAGTGAGGAGGCAGCAATGAGCGAAATTCAAAAACTCGTAGATGAGGTTGAAGATGGTTCAGTAAAACAATCATCTGTCAAGTCGGTTAGAAAGGGTAAAGCAAATTCTAAGAAATCTGTTAGATTTGCAGAAACTTGCAAGAATTCCCCTGCAGTTGTTCCAAATGTCAACAATACTGTTGTTCCTATGAGTAGTGTTAAGCTTGAAGAAGATGATGTCCCCCTTGTCTCTGCGAACGATAATGTACAGACTAACAAAAAAACTGAGAAGTCCAAAACTGTTGTTGATAAAACAGTTGGGAAGAAAGCAACTGAAGTTGAGAAGAGGACTAATAGCAAAAATCTGGGAAGGACTGCCAACAAAAGAGCTGTTACAGATGGGAGTGAGAAGAGCACAATGAAACTTGCAAAGAAGGGGAAAAATCTTTCAAATGTTAGGATAAGAATGTGGGGAGGAAAGCCAACATACTGCTGGGATATTGCTATAAAGAATTCAAGAGTAAAAAAGGATAATGTCCAGGTAAGCATACTGAAAATCTACCTCATATTTTAATACTTTGCAGATCTCAAGTGTTTATTCAATGAATATTTGTGTTGTTGCAGCATTTCCCTAAGCAGATAGCAATAGACTGCTTGGCAAGTAATCAGAAGGAGGTAACTATTAGAGATTGTGATTTGAAACAACAATTCAAGTGTACTGTGAAGACGGCATACCGCAACGGGGCTCCGAGTCCGTCTGAGAAATACATGACTAAAGGATGGTACGCCTATGTGAAGACCAAGGGGTTCAAGAAAGGCGACACACTGACTTGTCAGTTGGCGAAACATGGCACTTTCATTTATGTTACAATGAAGAAGAAATGATGGGGCTGTTGAAAGGTGGTGGAAGAACTTTGCTTTTTTTTTTTTCTGTTGTTGAAGTAGTTTCAAAGACCAAAGTCTTTGAATTTTGTGTATCTGGTGGTGACTTTTATAACTTATCTGAACAATGTTTTTTGTTTCCCCTATGGGTTGGTACTTTTGCTTTAATGTTGAATGACTTTATCAAGACTACTTTCCTGGCCTGGGAATTTTTGAATGGTTATATGTTTTGCAAATCTTAATGTTCTACATACTTCATGGTTGCTCCTTTACATTGGCCATCATGATTGGCTCATGTGTGCTAGAATAGTTTATTTACATGCATTATAAACATTAACTAAATATAATAGTTATAAAGTTAATATGAAATGTTTTTTTAAGAAAAGCACGTTTGATAAACAATTTACCATGTTAAAACCAAATTACAGTTTATAAAGAATACATATTATACAATCAGCTTAGATATATAGCAACTTCAATTTATGTAGGCAAGCAGATTTATTAAATGTATGGAAGGAAATATAGTGTCATGTATATTTAAAGGTCTGATTTGTAACATCTAATAACTACTAAAAAAATTGCAATAATTACTTTTTTGTTGTTAAAACTCGTTTACCAAACATGCTGGATATTTGTACATATAAAAAATGTAGGCCCATCAGTGTTGTCTGGCCCAAAAAATAAGGGTTATCACTATCTATCTATATATAGAATTTTTTGTCATAATGCATCAGAATTGAGGTCCTTATAAAATTTAATTCTGATATGGTGAAGTGGGGAGTTCCATTCGTCCCTTCTCCATCAAGCAGGTGAGTATACTTTGCATGCATGTTGTAATAAAATAAATGGATTCCCTTTTTTCTCGTCTCTTTGCTTAATAGCAGTGTTATTCTTTAAAATATATGTTTCAGTGATCCTGAGAGAGACAGTCTTGAATGGGCTCATAACATTAACAAAGAGTTTGAGCAAGAGCAGGAAAAGATGTTTGAAACACTCATAAAAGATGGGTTTCTTACTGAAGCTGAATGCATGGCTGATCACACCGGGGAGGTAAAGTGGAAATCTAATGTCACAGAAGCGAACATGCGAGGCCAAAATGCTCTGGTAAGTTCAAAACCCAGTAAAATCCACTGCCGTATATAGATCTATATATATCGTGGGTTAATAAGTAGAAAGTTATAATGCAGAATATTCCAATGGAAATATCAAGGACATGTTTTCGTAAAGACCAAAATGCAATAAGGATGGTAGATCTTATTGACGGAAAGGGATATCACTGTCGTATTCTTAAGGCTGGCAGGAATGAGTATGAGAAACATATTGGAGTTGGTTGGTACGAATTTGCAAAGTCAAAAAACCTTCAAGTTGGAGATTTCATAGAATTCTCCATGATTCCATATTCAGATCTGATGTTTGTGTTCTTGGGGAAAAAAGTAGCTGATTAGGATGTAAAGATGTTACTTGTAGCTTTAAATTTGTTGTTGATGGTACTTAGATTGTAATCACAGATGGCTCTGTAATGGATTTAAATAATGGTTATCAACGTGAATATTTTTCTTTGCTAATCTTTTAATTGATGATGATCTATAATCATTGATATTATGGCAGCTATCATTCATCGTAAGTTTTCAATCCAGTTGTACAGATGAAAATAAATTATCAGTATGCAAAGATGATATAAAATCTTCCATTCATGACAGTTAATAAGTTGTTTAAGTTGTAAGCTAATTTTAGGCAACTGAGCACAAAACATATACCAATAACAACAGGTCCATAAATATTGCAAAAACTTATAGACTACACATTTTCAAACACTTCTTTGAAGACAACATTTGTTGTGGTGGTCAATGGAAGTTTCTCCTTATCATGGATCAAGATTTTAAGGCCTTTTCTGCTCTTTACTCTTGAAACTGCAACATATAACTGGCCATGGCTGAATACGCTCCTCGGCAAATATATGCCAACATGATCCAAAGACTGACCTTGAGATTTATTAATAGTCATAGCATAACAGACTGTTATAGGAAACTGTCTTCGTGTCATCCTGAATGGCCATGGCGTCTGCGTTGGAGTAATGTCCATTCGGGCAATATAAATGATACCGCCGATGTTCTTGCCTGAAATGATTTTATCTTCGATAACATGATCAGCCAATCTTGTAACGATTAGACGTGTTCCATTGCATAAGCCTTCTGCTTGATCAATATTCCTGAGCAGCATGATTGGAGTATTTACTTTCAATCTGATCCTATGATTAGGAAGTCCCGACGTTCTCAATCCATTCAGAAACTCAGGAGTTAAAACATCAAAACATTCATTGCCATCACCATCATGCGTGTCGACTGAATCAGAGCTTAGGTATTCTTTTTCATCCCCTGAAAATGCAGTGCCTTTATATTATGATCTGTTAAAGATGGAAGTGAAAAATCGTCGGATAAATTTTCACAAAAAATTAAATATTACCTGGAAGATTGTCTAATACATAGTGATTTATTTCATCTACTGTCTCAATTGTTCCAGCCAATATTGCCCTTGACTGCAGAAAAGCTACATTATTGAATTTAGCTTCAAAATTTGGATAAGTGTTTTCGAATATGGCTCGAAGGGGATCATCAAAATTAGATATCAAAATATCTGCTGGGATATCAATATCAGCATAGCCATCGTTAGGTTCTGCTAGTTTTCCATCTCCAACTTTTAATATCCAATTTGAAAACCGTTCTAACTCGGATGCCGATATGGTCGTCCCAGATTGCTGAAGCCTCATGTTTTTTGTAAGTTTCAAAACCTTACAATGATCCCAAATGTATGATGAATTGATAGTTGCATGAATTATATCTGAACGGCTGCCTCTTGGAATAACCGGTAGAATCTGTCTGGAATCCCCACCAAACACAATTACCTTCCCACCAAATATTTTATCAGATGACCTGGTTCCACCCATGATATCTCTGAGTGTTTTATCCAAAGCTTCAAAACAAAATTTGTGACACATGGGAGCTTCATCCCAAATTATCAATTTTGATAGTTTTAGCATGTCACCCCTGTCACTACCCTTGTTAATGTCGCATGTCGAAGATTCAAGTGTGGGGATCGGAATTTTAAATTTAGAATGTGCCGTTCGACCACCGGGGAGCAAAAGGGATGCAATTCCTGAAGAGGCAACTGTCAAGCATATTTGTCTTCTTGATCTTATGTAGGAAGCTAATGTTCTCCACATGTATGTTTTCCCTGTACCGCCGTATCCATACAAAAAGAATACCCCTCCGTTCTGGGTATCAACAGCCGTCAAGATTTGTTTGAATACATCTCTTTGTTCATCTGAAATAAAGTCAACACATATGTTAGATGCTTCATATTAGAAATATAAGTTTCTAAGTAATATGAAATTCTTCTGCCTAATTGATGTTAACTATTATTTACACCTGTGAGGTTATTATACAGCGTATTAAACTGTTGAAGTTGTCCAGCAGGATCGTAGTTTCTCTCTTCGTAAATTAAATTATTTCCAAGCTCCTCAATTATGTAACCATGTGGTTTTGGCATTCCAGGAAAATCACTTAAACTCTTTCTACTGCGTTGAAGAAGTTTTTCAATTTCAATCAACGTCAGATTGAGAATTTCTTCATTTGTTAGTCGCAGACCTGTTAAATGAAAAAAATAAATAAATAGTTGGTAAATATTGGAATAGCATAGTAATATTATGTGTAATTAATTACTCTGATCATAATTGAAAATATACCTCTGTTGTTTGCAATCCTTTGCTGAGAATACAAAATTCCATCAGATAACAGATGTTGAGTTTTACTCCATACATGCTTAGGCCTATTAATGCTACTTGACAATAACATGTGAACAAAAAGTAATCTCAAATAATGTCCAGAACCCCAATGAAATGCTTCTGTTATTGCAGCTATGAATTCTCGATCATCCCCAATAAATCCCATAGCAAAACATGCATCACGGAAAGTATCGTACCTAACATTGTTTACTGTCTTTATTTCATCGTAGCTTTTCGGTCCTTTGACATGTGTTAGCATCATCCTTAGATAGTACAACTCCCCAGTAGTTGGAGGAACCCAAATTAGTCTTCCAATTGTGTATCCCTTTTGTCTGGGTTTCCACTCTCTCTTTTTCTTAACGTATACAAACTTTGAAACAAAATTGCTATACGTTAGTTGGCGCGCTTCGTCGTATTTCTTGTTTGCTTCAAACCAAGAAGTAAACATCGACTCAGTAACGCTCAGTTTATCAAGGACTTTGGTAATGGGACTGACATCAGTATAAAAAACAGAATTTTGTCCCTCCCCATGAAAGTGAAGTCTTTCTACAGCTGGTTTTCTTCCATGAATGGAAAAACCATAAATTCTCCAAGCAGCTTCACTTGGAGAAACGTACCTACAGTCAATATACTGCTTTATTTCATCGACGGCTTCGTGTTGCGAAACAGATCCATCTTCATTCATGACAATTGCAGCAGTTATTCTGTCGTATCCTTTGTTGATGTATTTAAACAAATATTTGACGGATGTGCTTTGATTGCACCATTCCATATTAATATGAGCTCTGTACTTCAACAATAACTTTGAATTGTAAGGAACAACAAATCTGTTATCAATCTCAATTCCATTCTTAGAAACTGTGTGTCCGTTGTCCCTTCGTCTATAAACCGGATATCCATCTTGATCAACGATCGTATCACGTCTGAATTCTTTAGGGAAGTATTTAGAACATTTTCCTTCCTTCATACACGTAGAATTACGAAAAGCATTTCCGCAAGGTCCGTGTATCATGTGAGATTTGACCAAGTTATATAACTCTTCGTCAGTGTCTTTGTTTGGTATTTCTGCTGATATGATACGATCAATGTCAGCGGGTGTTGGATACTTGCTCGACGGATGAAGGAAAATTAATATGTGCGCATGGGGCAACCCTCTTTTTTGGAACTCAATTGTGTACATATCTACAAATATAAAATTAACATATTGGTTTATAACATGACATTAAAAATGAATAAGGAAATTAAATTAATCAAAGTTACAAATTACTTACACGCAAGAACCTTTCCCATGATACTCTTTTTAGTCAAATCAGACAGTAACGAATCAAATTTCAATTTGAAGATTCTTGTTATGAGATCCGGACGATCAGACGCTTTCAGATTTGCAGAACTTAATACGCGTTGTATTTCTGGCCAATTGGGATTACATGTGAATGTAATAAACAAATCAGGAAATCCAACATAACTACAAATTGCCATGCCATCGAAGTATAACTGATCCATAAATCTACGGCTTCCAACATACGACGAAGGTAGGACAACTCTTTTCCCTGTAGCTGCACCACGTGTATGTCCATTTGTCCTAGCATCTGCAAGATGATCATACTTACCTACTCGTAGTTTTGACTGATTCTTTCTTAACCATCGTAGTCTCTCAGATTCCATCATTGTAAAACCATCTACCAAAAACTGCTGAAATAACCTCCTTGACCTGAGAATTGTCTGTGCCTCGTTTTTTCTTGACTGAATCCTAAAGGCGAACCACTCTCTGATTGTAAGTCTGTTTCTTTTGGTTGCATCCTCCCATGGAACATCGTCAATTTCCGATACCGTGGTCGTTGTTTCTGCATTACGAACCGTTGTAGATCCTTTATTGCGATGCCGTATGTTTGGTCTGTAACCATCTTCGCCGTAAGGGAAAAGTAAAGGATATTGAAAACCCAAATAAGAAGTGTGATATTCATCTATTCTCTGAAGTTGGCCACATTGTTTTTGCATTATAATATCCCTTTTTTCTGCAGTATCAACATCACCAACAATGAGAGCAGCAACTTCTGAAACTGTTGGTTGATTATATATTCTTCCATCATTTTGACGATCAGAAATGAGACGGAGTTTTAGATCTGCAACATTTCCTTCAGAAAGTCTATCCCTTGCCATCTTAAATGACTGAGCATGAACATTATGTTCATATAACATTGAAGACAACTTTTCAACTATATTAATATCAACTCCGTCCCTTTTTCTGCAAATCATCCAACGTATAAAGTTCAGAATGTTGAGAATTGCAACAACAAAATAATATACAGTGTTGAAACAAAAATATATAAAGTAAAAACCTGAAAATATCAAATCTATTCTGAACTTCATGTTCAGTATCGAATATATATAGTTGGGCAAAACATGCCTTTTCACCTGGCAAAGGTAACATGCTGCCTATACGATGACATGTTTGACCTTGAATACGATAGTTAGGGGGACCTCTACCATTATTAAATCTGTTGTCCATTTTAGCACCCGGAGAAGTAAATGCGAACATCATATTGTAAAGACGAATTTGTTGTTGGAATATTTTTGATTCACTTTCGTTTTGTTCAAACAACAGGCTCTGCAATACGGGTGGAGGTTGTCTCAACAAAGGTATTTGAACCTTTCCTTCTCCACAACACATTGAGAACTTAGGATTAGCAGAATGTCGAGACTTGTTTTTCCTCTCCATATACCACATATTTGCACCACATTGCTGACACTCACATGATGGGTCACCTAAATCGTAGTATTCTCCTAAACAAAAATGTACAGTTGTCAGGTAAAATAACATAATAGATCATGATTTTTTAAAGAAAGAAACATATCAATACAATAAAATACAACCTGATCTTTGAACATCTATTTCTTCAATGTCAGTGTCAAAACCTACGTCATGCTCGTCCATTGAATAGTTAGAAACTGAACTGCAGGCTACAACAACATAGTAAAAATGAGTTCGAAAATATTATGTTATTATATATTGGTGAAATGTAAGAACATTCAATATCGGTTAATAATCCATCACAATAAAGTTACTTACCATCTGAAGAATTACCGGAACCTTCATCCCCTTCACTGTCATCTTGGAAAAGTTCGTTGGTGCTGGAATCTGGATTTGGTGTATGGCTTGAAGATGCTGTCGCACCGCTCATAAACTCGTTATCAAATCTCCTTCTGAGGTTAACTCCTAAATTGTTAATGTTCTTTACAGAAACAACTCTTGGGCGTTTTTTTGCTAATGAACTTGCCAATGTATTCAATGTTGATATACTGTGAGTTTTCTGCTGTGTATTTCGATCAGTTATGCTGGAACTTGGAATATTTGGAGAAATAGAAGATAGTGGTAATCTGAAATGCGAAGATATAGTATCAGCAGGGGGTTGAGTTTGACATGCATTTTCTTTGTTCATTGACGCCAATCGCTTGGCTCTCTTAGCTCCAAGAACACGCTTTCTATAATGTCTAGCATCAAATTGCCTTTTTCTTCTGATAACATTCATGAAGTGATCATGCTCATCGCTTTGTTTCTTTTCCATGATTTTTTACTTTGAAGTTACAATCATTCTGCAAAATATGGCTGAATATGCAGGGAAGCAGGAAATATATGGACAAAGACTCCCTCCAAACTATTTGTTTATGGAGGGAAATAGCTGAATATGAAAAGTTTATGATAATTAATATTGTATGCAGTTAAAAATATTGTGACTTAATCATTAAATAAGCAAAAAATGAATGCACCAAGCAACCATAATTGCATGAAGCGTGCACAAATAAGATAAGAATGTAGTGCAAGTTACAGTTTATATGTTAGGTAGGTATGATGGTTGACATAATGCTGGTGCAGTTTTCAAGAGTCACATTAAAAAACTTGTAAAACACATTTCGTTATGTTTTATTTAAATAATGCATGCAGTATTCAAATCAAGTTGATGAATTAAAAAATTTTGCATTAGAGGAATCTGTTGAAAAAGCAATTACTGAAAATATCATTGCCAAAATTATGTTTATTGAGAAGTCAATAATGAACTTATAATGCAAGACATTACTGTAAATATCATTGCCAAAATTATGGTTTATTGAAAAAAAACTGTGCAAATCAAAACGATTCTGATATACAATTTATTATTCAAAAATTAATTTTCACTTGCAGGTAAGAAGAAATATCATGTAGGATGGTTAATTCTAACTTTTTTTCCAATTCATATGGATCGTTTGTATAATCGGACAATATATCACGCAATATTAAACACAAACAACAGTTAATATATTTAGCATTGTATAATCGGGCAATATATCATGCAATATTAAACTCAAACAACAGACAATAAACCATTGCTACAGAGAAATTATAAGAAAACCAACATGATAATTGATATTTGATATCATATGACAAAATGATAATTGATATTTAATCCATGGATCGTAACTCGTGTATCTTGTACCAAAACATTAAAACAACTGTCAAGAAAAGATCACAAAATAACAATAATGATGGAAATTAAAATGGTTCTGGTGGAGTCTTCATGCATCAGATTCAATCTTAACTTTCTTTGCAGGCTTGGTTCCTGAGAGCTGGGTAGTACCATACGCTTGTAATTCAGAATCTACAGCATCAAGATAAACAGGACTTCCTTTGGATGGAGTATTGGTCACAATTTTATCAGGATCATTTTCTCCATATGCTGACAACGACTCCTGGAAGAAAACAAATTAACAGTAAGTATAAAGAAAATAATGTAATTAACAGGCTAAAGTTTAGTCAACATTAACATACAATGGATTCATCAACACGATCAACAACTGGGTTTTGGTTTAAAGATTTGCTATCTCCCTGCAGATCAGAGATTGAGATGAAGATTAAGATACAAATATTGATAAATAGACATATGTAGATGTTCAAAGTAAAATTTCCATACTTCATCAGTAATATAATCTTTCTCAATTTCCTTTACAAACTCTTCATCATAAGAAAGTTTCCAAACAGATGCTTGGCCAAATGTTGGCTGAACTTTAGCCCTAAACGCCATCTTTTTACCAAGTAGCATGTCAAGATCATCTGGATATATCATTGGGTCGTCGTCACCTTCCTACACAATAAATTTAATGTAAGTACTTCATTCCTATACAAATAAATATTAAAATAGGTAATGAATTAAAATGAACCTCAAGCATTGCTTTATAAATACTATCAGCAGACTTTCCAATAATGTCGGCACAGTCAGTGTCCCAAAACACAAAGCGAAATTTGGAATCACCATCAACTACATATATGTCAACTCGATACCTTTTTACATAAATGCATAGGAAAATACAATTAGAACACTACAAATATTGAAACATGGCAAATGAATTAATCTGATTAAAAATTGAAAAATACAACCTTGGTATGGCATGTTCTACATTCTGTCCACATGAACATTTGTATGGATTGTTCACATTAGATGCCTTTAAAGAACATTTAGTACACCCATAATAAAACCATTGAGACAAAAAATCTTTGAGTTGTTCCAACAGTAACGCATAACATGTCCTAAGATACAATAAGTTGAATATAAAAAAATGCAACACTCTAACAAAAATCATCTGTATAAAATAATATTGATCTTACTATTTGAAATTTGTCATAACCATGTACCTGTTTCACCTTGCAAAGTTCACTAAGAGAAATACACTTGGCCTTATGAACGAAACTTTCGACTGGGGTGAACTGAGAGGCACCAGACCAAAGAGACATTCCCTTCGAAGACTGCGAAGGCTTTTCAGTCTGCTCATTTGACGGTAACCTGAAACATTGAACCAAAAATGAATGTAAATGATGATAAATTTTAAGGGAGCTTATTATACTTTAAGAATATAACAACTTGTGTATACTTTGATAAATACTCAGTTATCTCTGGAATGTCTTCGTTAATAAGCAACTTAGATCCACTCCATCCATTTGAGACTGAAATAGACCAAAATTAGAGTATCAAATTTATTACAGAGAGATATCACATTTGAATAATAGGAGATTATTGATACAAACCTTGTGATTCCTTTATCATTGCATGAGTTAGTATTATTACAATAGCACCACTGTTTTTTTCGTCGTGGTAGAAGTCCACAAATTTTGTTCCGTAACTCTCCCATAATGTGCAGTTAACAATGACTCCTCTGCAGAAATAAACATAAAAATATCAATAAGATAATAATGATGGCACACAGTTGTAATATTTGAATTCAGATAATTTACTTCAAGTCTTTAAGACTCAATGAAACAAATGATTTTTTTCCAGAATTGTTGTATTGAAAATTGTTGATTTCCTGAACCACACCAATGATATCTACAAAACAGAGTGAAAGAGTAAGTTAAAATCAACTTCTGTAATAATAAACAAAATTGTAGTATGAAGAAATCAAATGACCTAATATATTCAAGTCGGTTCATCTCACAATTTCCTCCAAGAATATCATTAAAGTCTTTGAAAAAAAATCTTTTGGGAGGAAGGTTCTGAATATCAACTTCCTTCACAGTTGTACCACCAATAAACACAAACTTCTTGTCGTGATCACAAAGCTTCCACTGAAAATCGTTTTCATAAACAGTTCCATTGTTGATTATGCAAGACATGTTTTCGCGTATTCGTGCTTTCCATTTTGGTGTGTGGTCAGAACGAATCAAAACTTGTATCCTATCACCCTGATGATGACAAACAACAACAATATCATAACTGAAAAATATAATAAGCTAATAAAAGATTTGAGAGAATACGAAGCATTACCGATACGTCCATTATAACCATCTCCAGATGCTCCTTACCCTTGCTGTTGATAACACTCCAAAAATCAATAACTCGAACGGCCAATCTCCATGTTTCTTTTGAATCGTTGACATCCTTAATCGGGGAAAACTTTCGGCTCATATTCTGTTGAGAAAAGAAGTGGAAGTAACAGAAAAATATCAGTAAGGTTAAATGGAGAAAAAATAATGGAAACGGGGAAGGTGAAGAGAAACCCTACCGCTCCACTGCTGTTTGAAAAAAGGGAATAGGGAGATGGAACAGTTTACACATGCAGTGGTTTGAGTTGATACGAAAATATATAGACATAGGGAGAAATAATGAAAAGGTAGGCTTTATTAAATATGTATGTTCCAATGCAATAAAATTATAGAATGCAGTGCACGTTTTTACATATTCCAATAATGAACTTTTGCATTAAATAAACTGTTGGAATGTAATCATGATTAAATGTAAAATTACGCTCAGGGGTATGCAAAACCATGTTTTATTGTTTGTCATTAGGGTAATTAAGGCAATTTGGTAGTAATTCATTTTTATATATTAAAATAGATAATTTATAAATATTTATCATAAGTATATTTTTTATTTTTTAAAATATTATCTTTAACTATTGATAAAGGGAATAAACAATTTTGGGTTGACCCTTTTTCATGCCAAATTTGCCCTCTAACTTCCTCTTTCATCTAAAATTAAAAAAAAAATTACTTTTATTTTTTCAACTGATCATTACACCATAAAATCAAATACTATGATGCTCAATTTTTTGTAACCGTTGAGATAAATTAGCCACTTGCGTAAATTTACTAGTATTTCATAATATCAATCTCAATCATCTTCTCGCCTTATCCCTTATCATTCTTCCATTGTTTTTTTTTTAAAAATTTTATAAGCAAGAGATATATTCAAAAGAGAACAAAAGTTCTCAAAATCAGGTACAAAGGTAACTCGATCAATAAATCGAGAAGAAAATTACACGTCAATTGCGATATAAGACAAGTAAAAATAAGGATAATTCTTCCGTTGTTCACTGTTTTTCATCTCTGATGGTTCTATAATTTTAAAAAAACCTGAATAAAATTCATTGATTCACCATGCAAAATAAGGTTCAATTGATTTTGTTTATTCTCTTTAATTGGTTACAGATTAATTTTTCTTTTCTTTTAAACCATATGATTTCAAATCTTTAATATAAGAAAATTAATGGCTCTGGAAAACTCAATTTTAACCTTTCTTCTTTATCCTCCACCTTATTGATTTGAGGGAAAAATGTGTCCAAAATTTACTTTTTGTAATTAAATTGTACAATTGGTTACACCTTAAATGTTTTTACTCATAATTGTTACATTTTGCAAGGATATTTGATTTTATTTGTTAGATTGGGACAAAATGTTAGAACTGATAGTACACAATGGTTTGAAAAAGTATGTTTCCAAAGTACATTGAAAAAGCATAAAACGTGCATCTCTTTTTTTTGAAATTTGAACTTTTTAAAAAAATTTACATTTTTGAAAACAGATCCACACCGCCCTTCCTTTTGTCCACCGGGTTATTCACCTTGGAACCCTTTTGACCATCAGATTATCGTTATCGTCCCAATAGTCACCTAAATCGATATGTCCCTTCCTGTACTATCCGAATCTATCACTTCCGAGTTGGTCTTCCTCTTTCTTTTTTCTTTCTTCACCGTTTATACTCTCTCCAACAATCACCACTTTCTCTACAATTGTTCTACCTCTACAACTTTGTTCTTCTACTGCTGTCAACTTCGAAAATGGCAAGCCGTTTGAGCTGGTGAAAGACATTAATGACACAAAGGAGCTATGGAAAATAGCTGTGAGAGTCCATCACAAATTGACTGTTGTGAACAAGAATAAAGAACATTTTGAGATGTTATTGTGTGATAAAGAAGTAAGTCATTTTTCTTGCTCTGGTTTTGTTGCTTTTCTGAAAAAAGTTTTGTTTCTGAGTTTATGCTTTCTGGTTTTTGCAAATGGAAATGTGAAATATTTTTGGTAATATAAATGTTTTTGATTTCGTTTCTTTTCTGAGTTTATCAGTTTATGAGTTTTATTGTGAAAAAAGTTTCCTTTCTGAGATTATCAGTTTAGGAGTTTTATTGTGAAATAAGTTTCATTTCCTATGAGTTTTTTTGTTAAATCAGTTTCGTTTATCAGTTTATTTCTTTTATTATTTCGATTTTTATTCATGTTTTCGTTTGTGTTTGTGGATTTAGAGGAAGAGATCCACCTCAAAGAAAAAGATCCAACTCAAAACAAGTAAAATAATATAGACTTGGTAGTCTTTTGTGGTTTTGGTTTATGAGTTTGCAGAAAAGAATAATAACTTATAATTGGTAGTATCAGGTTTATGAGTTTGCAGACAACTTAAACTTGTCTCCTTTTTATATTTCATGGATTCATTATAGGATTTGTGTTAACAATTTGATGGTTTTCTTTTGCTTTTGTCAAATTTGCAGTACCCTAACAAGTTTGTTATGCTTTCGTTTCACTAACCTAACAAATGAAAATTCACAGCCAAATATTGAGTTCTTATTTCCATAGGGTTTGTTATGTTAATGGTACATGTCTCCCATGCCTAGGTTTTAATTCAAGTTTTTTACATTTCAGGGATCTGATATACATTGTAGAGTTCCTACAATGTATAAACAAACTTTTGATTCAATGCTGACGGTCAATAGCACGGTTACAATATCAAACTTCCAAGTATCCTTGAATGATTTGTTGTTCAAGCCTTCTGATCACAAATTCCTGTTGACTTTTTGTGGTGGCACATCTGTAACTGACATAAACAAGCAACATATACCTCCTAGGCCCCTGAAATTCACACCTTTTGCTGATATTCTTACTAGAAAATGGAAAAGGGATGTTTTAATAGGTATGCAATATTATTTATGCTTTTATTATTCTACTTGTGTGCTATCATGTTCTTAGACCAAGGTTGATTTATCTTATATTTAACTCTATTGCTTTCTATCCTTAGATGTAATAGGAATGGTTTCAGATATTGGTTACACCCAAATTCAAGATGGAAACAGGAAACAACAGATTAATTTAGTCTTGAAGGATTTATGGTATGTATAAAAATAAATTTTCAATAGCCATAGTTCATATCCGTTTATCTCATATTGTGTTCTTATGTATGTAGTAATAACATTCTCAATTGTACTTTGTGGGAGGGATACACAATGCAATTCTATGATTTCGATAAACAAAGGAAAGATTTATCTTCATCAATTGTTATTGTTTTGCAATTCGCAAAGGTCAAAGAGGAAGGTGTAGATCCTTCTCATTTTCTTACATTCTCCATTTCATCTTCCTTTCTCCATATAGTCATAGAGGTACTAACCATTGTTTTTAAATGTAATACGTTTCATTCTTCGTAGGAAAATATCCTGTTTGTGTTTCAAACACATTTAACCGGTCATTTTATAATCACACTGTATGCAGAAATTTTGTATAATTAAATCACTTGCATTATACCATAATGATAATTATATCTACATGAGTACCAAATTATTAACTATTGTTAGATATAAAAACATGGTCTGAAGAGTCAAAATCACAATGTCACACTTACATCTTGAGATACAATGTTGCAGGCAAGAAAATACTCTTTGGAAAAGAAGATAAAACATCACTAATTATAATTTAGAACAATCAGGACATGGAAAGTAACATTTTTTTATATAAAAAGATGCAACTAAGTAACCCTCCTTCTTTGATCGATCCGGGTCCTTTGCATTTAGCGCAAGCCTTTCTTCTTTAATTGCCACATCGCCTGCACAACCCCAATGAGCTGCAGGTAGAGTTGTGAAGTATATATATCAGAAAAGAGGCAGTAAAAATTAACATCTTTTGTGTTACTAAAGTTTGGTTTTGTTGATAAACAACTACATTAAAACACACATAGCATATGGGGCGTCCCTATCCAACTATATTAAAAACTCACTATTGGCGTCCCTATACAAGTTTCCCCATATCTTCATTGTATTTTTTATTAACATGTCACTTTGGCCGCCAATTGCAGAATATTCGGATATTGGAAATTCCGTTTGGGAATATCGGCATTGTAATGCGTTAATGTGGTATCAAGAGCGTAAAGGGAAGTCAAAGCATACAACGGTCCCAAAGTTTTCAGTCTGTTGCAAAGGAGGGAAAATTGTGCTTCTTATGCTCAATCTGTTTTTCATGTTGAAGATATTGACTTTTACTACTATTTCAGAGACAAGTTTCTTTTTAAAACAAATTTCATGTTAATGACCCTTCCTGTTTTTGATAGCATTTCTGTCACATGTTGCTCTCTGTTTTTTATACCAGTTTTTATTTTAAAAGATCCTTTCACCAACTAATTATCCCATTATTTCAAGAAGCTTCACAATATAGTCTTCTTTTACAGGTCTTTGAAACAATATAGTTCTCATCAATAACACATAATTAAATACTGTCTATAAAATCAATTTATATTAACACCCACATTTTAAATTTCTATATATATATATATATATATATATATATATATTTAAATATCTCCCTAACATTAAAATCATTCTATACTACTTAACTGATTGGTCAAAAAGTCACACGTGAGAGCTCTGCTAGGGTTTCAAGGTTTTTGTCAATGTCTGAACGGTCAACTCCGGTGGGGCCACCGGATCCGCCTTTTGGTCCAGTCCTGGAACAAATAATAATGGCTGACAGGGAAGAGGAAAATAAACAGGTGCAGTCGAGTGTGGGAAACATCCATACAAGTGGCAAAGGAAAGGGGCATAGTGATGCACTTAATATGATCACGGCGATGCGAGTAGACGCTCAAGGGGGGAATAAAGGAGGTGAAGTGTCATACAAAAATATTGTTACAGGAGAGGAGGATAATGATAATATGAGTGAAGAAGTTGGAGAGGAAAACTCGGATCAAGAAGAAGGTGATGCGTTCGATTACGACTTAGAGGGTATGAAGGTGAATGAAGTTAATATCGGTGGGTATGAATGTCCAGAGTTTGTTCTGTCGAAATATGAAGAGAAACGCATACATAGACCGTGGAGGAGAGGAGTTATTGTGAAACTGCTAGGGCGAAAAATTGGTTATAAAGCCTTGGAAACAAGGCTGAAACAAATGTGGGTGCGGAAGGGAATCATCAACATTATAGATCTGGGAAATGATTACTATCTGGTAGCATTTACACATGAGGATGATAAACATGCCGCTTTAGCCGATGGACCATGGTTTATTTATGATCATTATTTGACAGTGAAAGAATGGACACCAGACTTCCAGCCAGATAGTGATACAATAGTGAATGTAGCAGTCTGGATCAGAATTGCTGGACTTCCTATTGAGTACTATGATCCTAAGTTCCTTCACTTCATTGGCGATAGGATGGGAAGGACAATCAAGGTGGATAAGAATACTCTTCAACAGGAGCGTGGTAAGTGTGCTAGAATATGTGTGGAGGTGAATATAACCAAGACTCTCTTGGCTATGTTTACGATCAAAGGAAAGCGATACAAGATTGAATATGAAGGGTTGCATCTCTTATGTCTAAAGTGTGGGAAATTTGGACATTATAAGGAAGGCTGCCAAATTATTGCAAAAGGAAAAGAAGTGAATGTTTATGCTGAAAACATGAAGACGAGTACAGGAGGAGTTGATGGCAACACAATTCTAACTGCAGGACAGAAGAGCGTGGATGGAGGTGATGAGCCTTGGCAAATCGTCCAAAAGCAGCGCAGAGGAAAGAAGATGTCGGAAAACCGAAGGAACAATACTCCAGGAGGCTTTAATGAGAGAAATGCTAAGACGGGAACATGATCGAGATTTGCCTTTTTGGGAAATGATGAAGGCGAAGTTAATGGAACAAAAAGCATGATTGGAGATGATTGTGTAGCGGTTAAGGAAACAACAATATCTCACAAAAAAGGTAAGGATGTGGATTTGAAGAGCCATAATGATAAATTAATTGACTCTTTAAATCTATTGGCTGTCCAAGATGGAGATGTTACAGAAATAAATGCAGATAATGGTGGGCCCAAGATCCAAATGATAACAGAAAATGATAAGGGAATCATGAAGGAGAATATTAAAAAACGAGGCAATAAGGATACAAAAGGTAAACCAAGGGGAAACAAGCTGGCAACACGTGGCAAGGGTAGATTTAAAGAAAAAAATGAGGACCCACTAAGGAAGAAAATCGAAGGAATATATGGAAAAGAAAAAAGCCTCGAATTCATGGGAAACACTATAATTAATATGCATACTACAAACTCTAGCAGCCAACGTTTCAATAAAGATATGGTGGGAGAAACTTGGAAGCAGAGAGCAAGGAAAACCCAGGAGATAAATAATACAGGTCAGCAACACCATATCTTTGCTTTTAGTACTCAAGCAGGAGTGCGACCACCTGATATAAATAATTTGGATAAGGAGATTGAATATTCTATGGGACTGGATGCTAACTCTAACAAGGATCAGGTTAATGAGGAAGATGCTCAAAAGGAGAATGAGGAGAATGATGTTGAGTGCGTCCAGGAGACCCCTGAGACTTGCTGAATTGAGTTGCGTCACTTTTTGTAACATTGTTGTATTATGATGATCGTAAACCATAATATAATTGTTTGGAATTGTAGAGGTGCAACTGGTAGAGAGTTTTATAGATATAGTAAGCAATATATTGATATCTATAAACCTTCGATCTTTGCCTTTATGGAAACTCGTTGCGACCCGATCAAGGTTAAAAAAAAGTTAAAGAAGTTAGGTTATCAAAAATGTCTATATGTTGATAACAATGGCTTTTCTAGTGGAATTGTGGTTGGGTGGAAAGATCAAACTTTGAACATTACCTTGTGTGAAAAACATGATCAATTTATTCATCTACGCGTGGAGGAGGAGAATAGGATGAGTTGGTTACTAACAGTCATATATGCAAGTCCAAATGTAACTCAAAGAAAACTTCTTTGGGATCATTTAAAAGTGATAGCCGCGAACATGCAACTGCCTTGGCTTCTTGCAGGAGATTTCAATGACATTGCTGTAGCTAGTGAAAAAAAAGGAGGGGTGCATGCATCAGGACAAAAATGTAAGATATTTAGAGATAATATAGATCAGTGCAAGCTTATTGACTTGGGAGCGAGTGGACCTATCTATACATGGCGGGGACCAAAATTTCATGGTGGCCAGCATATATATGAAAGATTGGATAGGGCGCTTAGTAATGAAGATTGGAGATTACTTTTCAATGAGGCACATGTTAAAGTGTTAACTAGAATTGGCATTTTCAGATCATCATCCAATTATGATCTCCCTGCAGTGTCAGGGTGGTGATAGAAACAAAAGACAGTTCCGTTTTGAAAGTGCGTGGATGGTTGAAGCCAAATACCATGATAGAGTGAGGGGGATTTGGAAAACTGAAGCTGATTTATTGGAGAATTTACATCGGATTGAGAATGATGCCAAGGATTGGAGATGCACTACTTTAAATCATGTCATAAGAATCAAGAGGAAGCTTATGGCTCGGCTGCATGGAATACAAAAAAGCATTCAGAAAGGACAGAATGTGAGAGCGTTGCTGAGGTTGGAGAAAAAGCTTCAAAAAGACCTCAGTGTTATTCTTGAACAGGAAGAGCTGATGTGGTTTCAGCGTTCTCGATCTAAATGGCTGGCAGATGGAGATCGTAATACAAAGTATTACCATTTGAAGGCTGTTACCAGAAGAAGAAATCGGATTGTGATGCTGAAAAATGATGAAGGTGTGTGGGTTGAAGATGAAGCTCAGATAAAGACTATGGTTAATGAATTCTACATTAAACTCTTTAAGCATAGTTATAGCTGGAAGAGCTGGCAACAAACTAATGTTACTTTTCCTTCAATGGAACCTAAAGAAATCAATCAATTGAATGCTCATGTTACTAATGAAGAGATCAAGCATGCTATTTTTGACATGAAACCATGGAAGGCGTCGGGTCCCGACGGATTTCCTGCTGGTTTCTACCAAAAGTCATGGGATGTAGTGGGCGATAATGTCTGCCAGTTTGTCAGGAAGGTTTGGGAGAATCCGGCTGAGATAGCTACTATTAATCAAACAAATATATGTTTGATCCCTAAGGTTGAAAACCCTACCACAATGGTACAATTCAGGCCGATATCACTATGTAATTCTATCTATAAGACAATTAGTAAAATAGTTGTGAGTAGATTGAAGAAACACATGAATAAACTGATCTCACCATTTCAAACAGGATTTGTTCCAGGGAGATTAATACATGAAAATATCATTATTGCTAAAGAAGTCTTACATTCTATGGAGAAAGTGACAGGGAAGAAGGGATACTTTGCTATCAAAGTAGATCTATCCAAGGCTTATGACAAACTGAATTGGGACTGTATTTGGAATGTTCTGCATGAAATTGGTATCCCGGAGCATATGACAAATGTAATCATGCACGCGATAACGAGTGTGGAGACAAATGTGAATTGGAATGGTACGCGAAATGTGTACTTTCGGCCTCCAAGGGGTATTCGACAAGGCGATCCGATATCTCCTTATTTATTTGTGCTTTGCATGGATAAGTTATCTCACTTAATTGAAGATGCTAGCAAGTGTAATATGTGGAAGGGAATTAAGGTCGGTAGACAAGGGATGACGATTTCGCACCTCATGTTTGTGGATGACTTGCTCTTATTTGGTGAAGCTGATGAGAAGTAGTTGCACTGTGTCATGCCAATCTTAGAGGAGTTTGGCGAGATGTCGGGGCAAGAAGTTAGTAAGGAGAAGACAAGCATTCTCTTTTCCAAAAATGTTACTAGCAACATCAAACAAAGATTGCTGCAGATTTCTAAATTTAGAGCAACAAACAGTTTTGGAAAATACCTTGGTGTTCCTATTAATGGGAGGAAGTTGCGTAAACCGGATCTGCAATATATTGTAGATCAAGTTGCGATGAAACTTAGCAGCTGGAAGTGTAACAACCTATCCTTAGCTGGCCGGATAACATTGACAAAGAGCGTTATAGAAGCAATTCTGCTTTATTCGATGATGACAAACATGATCCCTAAAGCGTGCATTGATGAGGTTCACAAGCTTCAGCGAAAATTCATTTGGGGAGATAGTAATGAAAAAAGCCGTATTCATGCTATAGGATGGGACGCCTTAACTAAACCAAAGGAGCTGGGTGGTTTAGGGCTAAGGGATCTTCATAAGCTGAATAAAGTATGCTTAATGAAACTAAGTTGGAAAGTCTGCATAGATTCTAAGGAACTGTGGTGTGAAGTCCTTCGAAATAAATATAAAGCTCATGATGGGATGAATATTAATAAGCCAAACTGTTCTGCCTCAGCCTTGTGGAGAGACATTATCGGGTTAATACCAACCATGAGGGAAACTGGAAGATGGACAATTGGTGATGGTAAGAGAATTCGGGCTTGAAGTGACAACTGGCTGGGAACTGAATACTGTCTGCATGATTCTGATATTACAATTCCTGATGCTCTTAGTGGAGCTTGAGTGTGTGACTTAGTGGATCAGCATGGAGAATGGAATTTTGACATTCTGCAAAATTGGTTGCCTGCGTATTGGATTGACAAGCTCCGTTCTTGTGTCCCTCCGTGCGCAGGTGATTTATCTGACGTGTTTTATTTTACAGGTACCGGAGACGGCAATTTCTCAGTTAGTGAAATGTTCCGCGAAATTGAAGGTTATAAAGATATATGATCCGCTATCGCGCACGAATCAAAAACGAGTGTTTTGTAAAAACTGTAGTAACGGTAACGACAACTCGGATATCGTCTCTCAAGGATTCTTATTCTTATTAACTAATTACTGAAACGATTAATGGGGTTTTGGTTTAGGATCGTGTTGCACCCCAATTTTTGACCTCTGAAATCCCATCATTTTTCTAAGTATCATGATCATTATCATTATTATTTATCATCATGCATATTTTTATTTACTAACAAAAAATAAAAAGAAAAAAAGTTTGTTGCTTGTGTGTCAAAAACAGGAGAATGATCAAGAGAAAGCTGAAGAAATTAGGGTTTTGAGGCCCACAAGAGGTTCAACATTCTCTCAAGATTCAAAGGTTCCTTCAATCAATATTCAAGTCCAAGGATGGCTCAGTTCAAGGCAGACAACTCTCAAGATCGCCAGAAGCGCCAAATTAGGGTTTTGACCTAATTTCACCAGAGGATTGACTTTTAATCAGGAGATGATTCCAAGACTCAAAATATGATTCAAAGGCCTTCAAATCAACATTATAGTCCATTCATGTCATTCAATTGAGGAGAAGACCTTGATTCATTGAAAGATCGCAAAACTGCAGTTCATCGAGAAAAAGTCAATTGCAGTCAAAAATCAAGATTTTTTGGTCAACATCAATTATTGGAAGTAATATTCACTATTTGATCAAGGATTGATCATAATTCATCAAGAAAAGTTCAGAAATCAACAAAACTCAAAATTGCAAAATTAGGGTTTTTTACCTAAAAGTCAACTGAACTTTGACCGACCATAACGCTCTCATAATTTATCAGAAAAATTGCAACCAAAGCTCATTCTCAAGGAAATTCAATTCTATACAACTTTGATGTTGGGACCAAGGTCAAGAAATGCTTCCGCCTAAGAGATATAAGCCAAAACATTACGGGTCATTTTGAAAGTCAACAAAAAGCAGTTTTTTGTCAAAGCCCATATCATCAAAATAACTTCTCCAAATGCAAAAACGCTTCCAAAGTGGCTTGTAGAGGACATCTTGGGCTTTCCAAAAAGTTAAAGAACACTTTCATAGGATCAAAATTGAGGGAGATATGCCTTGATGAAGTTGACCTTTTTTGGAAAAATGCATGAAACAAGTAATGACCAAAATTTGATTTTTTTTTCAAAAAGGCCAATTCTTTTGTGATTCAATCTTGATTCTCATATGTTTAAAGGGCATCCACGACCCATCCATGATTCATGACATTTTTATTTCATTTTAATTAAATTTTATTCATTTAAAGTTTAATTAAAGTGAGATAATTCAAAGATATTATCAAAGATGCTTATGGTTGCCAATCAAGACCAATTCAAGATGCTTAAATATATTATTGCAAGGTTGAAGAGAATAATACTTGAGTGTTTTAACCATGGTTAAGAAATACACTCATTGAAAATATTCCATTATCATATTTTTTCCACAAAATCAATCATGACAATTTCCACTTGCAAGGCTTCCAAGATCAAACTCTTTGCCTATAAATAGAACTTCATTTTCTTCATTCAAGGGGAGGGGAAAAAAAGGAGAAACAAGAGGAGAGCACAACAACAAACACCAAAGCCATAGCATAAGTTTTATATTTTCCAAAAGTTTCAATAAACTTGTAAAAATCAAGGCTCATTCAAATAGCCACTTTCAATCAATTTCAATCACTCTTTTCCACTCTTGGAACATCATAGAGTAAGTACAATGTAATTTTTAATATGTAGTAGTGTTAGGAGTTCATGAATTAAAAACTCCATATTTATGCATATTTTCAATTTCTCAAAAAAAATGTTTTAATTTTAGTTTTAAGTTGATAAAATGTTTATTTAATTTTTAACATAAAAATATTTTATTTCTTTTCATAATTAATTTATATTGCTTAATTAATTAGTAATTATGTAAATATTGCTTTTTAATTATTTTTAACCAATCAAAAAACTCCAAAAAATATTTTCCTTTTAGATTTAGGTTTATATTTTTTATAATCTAATTTTTGACATATAAAATAATATTTTTCTTGTTAAGTTTAATTATTTGTTTAATTAGCTTGTTAATTAACTTAAAATCAAATTCCAAAAAAAATCACAAAAAGAATGAATTAAGTTTAATTTGTTTTATATTTATTTTTGTATATTATTTGATATTGTTTCTTATCTTTTTCCTTTGTCCCGAATCAAAATAAAAGATCAAATATGGCAGAGATTGTATGCAGTTGTTTTAAGACTTTTGGAAATTTATCGTGTAGTCGCTATGATTCTATCAAGCTTCTGATAAATTTTCATTAATTTTAAATCCGAGATCATCATTCACTCACCATCGATCTTCATTAACATCGTGAATATACTTGACTAGCTTCAAGATGATCCACGTGCTAACATACTAACAATTGACTTTAAATTCCGCATTTTATTATATTGTTCTTTATATTTCTTGCTTTATGCTTTATTTTATTATTTATTATTTATATTTCTGTTATTTTTTCTTTGTCCATTTGGACATATTATTTATATTTATGTTACTTTTTCTTTGTCCACTTGGACATATTATTTATATTTCTGTTATTTTTTCTTTGTCCATTTGGACATATTATTTATGTTTCTGTCATTTTTTCTTTGTCCATTTGGACATATTATTTATATTTCTGCTATTTTCTCTTTGTCCACTTGGACATATTATTTATATTTCTGCTATTTTTTTCTTTGTCCATTTGGACGTATTATTTATGTTTCTGTCATTTTTTCTTTGTCCATTTGGACATATTATTTATATTTCTGCTATTTTTTCTTTGTCCATTTGGACATATTATTTATATTTCTGCTATTTTTTCTTTGTCCATTTGGACATATTATTTATGTTTCCGCTATTTTCTCTTTGTCCATTTGGACATATTATTTATGTTTCCGCTATTTTCTCTTTGTCCATTTGGACATATTATTTATGTTTCCGCTATTTTTTCTTTGTCCATTTGGACATATTATTTATGTTTCCGCTATTTTTTCTTTGTCCATTTGGACATATTATTTATGCTTCTGTTATTTTCTCTTTGTCCATTTGGACGTATTATTTATGTTTATGCTATTTTTTCTTTGTCCAATTGGACATATTATTTATGTTTCTGTTATTTTCTCTTTGTCCATTTGGACATATTATTTATGTTTCTGCTATTTTCTATTTGTCTATTTTGCTAACGTACAGGAAAGATCTTATAAATTAAGAGTAAGTAACTCCTAATTGCTTGCTCAAACACTTCCATTTTCAAGCAACATATTTTCAAAACTTCTCATCTATTTTCAAAACTTTCATCTGGTATTTGAAGGGCATTATTCCCGGTGAAACTCTTCAGAGACCTATGTGACCTATTGTCCATCTTCACTTCTTCTATTTTCAAATCAACAAAGCATTTAAAAAAGTGAGCTAAGCAATTAAGAGCCCATGGATAACCATGGATACAAAGGGTGCTTAAAACCTTCCCTTTGTATAATCAACCCCCCGAACCCAAAATCTGTCAAAAGGTCTTTCCTGTTCTTTTATGCCTTTCCTAAATGTTGGATAAAATAAAAGTCGGTGGCGACTCTTGCAAAAAATATAAAATAATAAAAAAAAGAGAGCAAGGAGTCAGTTCGCCTCAAAAAACCGAGTTACAGATCGATTTAATAATAACAGAGTGAAAAAGTGATTAAAATAAGTGATTATGTAAATAAGCTAAAATGACAATTCTACTGATTCGGTTACCGACTTATCACTGGTTCAATAAACTTCAATCCCCTAAGCGGATTCTATTCCCTTACCGATTACAACACCAAATAAGAAGCGAACTTGATACTATAAGATTTCATCCCTATTTTCCGAATTAAGCAAACGGATAAGTGCAATCACGAATTAAGCAAACGTGATTCTAACTTACGCAGTTTAACGATTAAGCAACGATAAAATACGATAAAGGTAAAGGAACATCAATCAATCGGTATAAATTAATAATATTCTATACAACTCGAATTAAGCAAACAAGACATATAGATTAATATCGAAAGAGAGAAGAAATTGGATTAAAGATTAAAAACCTCAAAGTATTGGAAACCGTAACCAGCAAAAATTGCCTTCGGGGATTAGTTCCTCATCATTCGTACAAAGCTTTCAAAATTATTTTGTGAAAAGTAAAAGCGTAACAATGAACATTAGAGGCCAGCCCTAGGTAAATGGGAGAAACAATAATTCGGGTCATAACCCAATTGGGTCAAACAAACATAACCCAGGCCCAAAACTAACGATTCAAAACTTAAATAAAATAGTGCTGCAACTTCAACGAATTTTCTGGCCCTGCTATAGTCCGATTCTGACTTCGACTCCAACATGAAAGTCGTAGCTCTCTCTCTTAGCTTTCCGGCGATTATTAGAACGCCTCAATCGGACTCCTGGAACTCTAGATATGATCGTTTCCGTGCAGACTGCTAATGCTGAAAAATTAATACGAAAAACAAATAAGTGCAAAAATAAAATAAAATATAAAAACTTATTAAAACATACAAATAAATAAAACAAACCGAAGAAATGCTTAGTACAAACATGGAAGAACGTGCATCAAAATGCACTGATCAATATACCCATTGATGATGAGTGGAAGCTAATTTGGAAGTTAGAGGTCCCGGAGCGGTGTCGAAGCTTTCTATGGCTGCTTAAACATGAAAGGTTGCTAACCAATTTAAGCAAAAGTAGAAAAGGTTTGGGAGATGCAGTGTGTGGCATTTGTGGGGTTGTTTGTGAAGATATTATGCATGCTTTGCGTGACTGTTCCAAGGTTAAGCATATATGGAGATGTTTGGTTCCCAGCAATATTGTGGATAAATTTTTTTCTGTAAATCTCAAAGAATGGATTACTATAAATCTCAAACTATATGGTGGTCCTAATGAGAATTGTAAGACTGTGTGGGCCATTGCATGTCATACTCTGTGGGAATGGCGTAATAAGGAAACTCATATTGAAGGATTTGAAAGACCTTATAAGCCTATCATGCATATTCTAAAAAGAAAAAATGAGTATGTTAAAGCTCAGCGCCTTTACCAAGCTTTGCAGGGAGATTGTGGAAAAATGGTAAATGTTCGATGGCAACCTCCAGTGATGAGTATGGTAAAGTTGAATATTGATGGTGCTAGCAAAAATAACGGAATGGCTGGCTGTGGTGGACTGGTTAGAGATCACACAGGTATGTGGAAGGTAGGTTTTTCTAAATTTCTAGGAGAGTGTAGCTCCTTACTGGCGGAGTTCTGGGGTGTTTTTGAAGGTCTTAAATTAACTAAAACACTTGGAATGAGAAGGGTGGAAGTTAATGTGGACTCAACAATGGTAGTTACGACTATTGAAGAAGGCATGATTCGGCATTTAGAGTGTGTTGCTATACTGCGAGATATCAAAAAGCTTATTGAAGAGCATGAAGTGGTAATCATTTCTCATTCATATAGAGATGCGAACATAAGTGTAGATATTCTGGCTAATCATGGTTGTATGACAAAGACCTCTTCTTTTTTTGATCAAGCGCCGCAATTTTTGAAATCTTCCTTGGAGGATGATGTTTTAGGAATCTTAGGCTCTGTTGAATCTTTGGTGTAGTTTGTTTTTTCTTTGGGCTTCGGCCCTCCATCCAATCAAAAAAAAAATCATTCTATACTAATCAATTAAATTTTTATTTAACTTGTAAATAACATTATTTATTAATTTTTTTAACTCACCTACTATTAAAACTATATATTAAGACAACTAATATTTTTTTTCAAGAATCTTCTTTTCTTATAATCATTTTTTTTAAATAGCAATTTCTTTTTACAGTAATGCGAGTCGAAGACCTGAACCCGCACGAATACACGAGTTTTCCTTTACCCATAAAAAATGGAAGACTGGTGAAAAGAGTAATTATTCATCCTTAACTACAACCATAGCACACAAATAGAAGGAGAAATGGCTCACCAGAAATGGAAACAAAAAGGTAAAAGAAATTAATTTATTCTCTCTTTTGTCTTTCTCAGTTTTCACATATTTTATTTTGAATTTAACACCAAATATCTTTGTGAGTATGGCCCTTTGATCTAATATTTGGGAAAAACTTACCTATAATTCTTTAAGTGTGATTTATGCTATTTGCCAGTGAAAATATGACAAATGTACTTTAACATCCTTTAAGAAATGAAAATAGGAGAAACTTTTATATATGTAAGAGGAAATTATACATTTATCATATTTTTATTAGAAAATATTACAAACTACACTAAAAAAATTGTAGGTAAATTTGTTGTGATAATGTTATCGCTTAGAATCGTAGGAAATTATACATTTATCGTATTTTTATTGGAAAATATTTTTAGTAACATTTGTTGTGATAATGTTATCACTTAGTATTTGAGAAAGTGTGTTTATTATCCACAATTAGTTTTATTATTTAACAATGTAATAAAATTATCCTTTAAGTGATAACTATAACGTAACTTCTCATACTTTATTTCTTCCTCCATATCTTTCACTTTCATATTAATTCTCACCCTATTAAAATATCCTCTAGCGCTTTTTTAATTAAATTGACACACCAATACAAACTCTAAAATATTTTTAAATTTTTTTTGTTAATTTTATATAAGAAAATGGATAATGCATTGACAGCGTAAATTAATTTTATATTTTTAATCAATGACAATTATGAATTCCGCCACATCACATTTTTATTTTTAAATTCTTTTAATGATTTAGTAGAATGTTGGTTTTCTATTGGACGACAATATAAAACTATTTTACATTTTCAATGTATATTCATTAAACCCATTTTATATATCTTACCGTTTTTCTAATTTAAATCAATCATGTAATTTCATGTTTAATTAAGTTCTCAATCAATCTCTTGGTTGTAGAATACACATGTTTATAGAATACATCCTAATAAAATGTTGTGTGCAGGTTTGATGTTTGAGATAGAGTTCAAGACTATGAATCACTCTTGTTTAATCTGAATCTTACTTATTATACAAAAGTTCAAGTCGCGAAATCTTTATTCACAATCTTAGAAGTATTTAACGTTTTTTTTAATTTTTTTTTTTTAAATTGAAGTTGGGGTTGTTGGAAATTAAATGAAGAGTTTGATGGAACTGAGTAAGAAATAAACACAAGTCTGAATTTGAAATCTGAATTTGAAAAAGTTCATTAAGTCTCACATTTGAGGGTAACAAACTTTAGTAAAGTGTATGCCTTGGAGAATGGCCTATGGGGTGTGTCTCAAGGGATATCCAATTTTATAAAAAGAAGACAACACACCTCTCATTACCTTCACATAGGGGTGATCGTATCCGAACCAATCCAAAAGCAAAACCGCAAATCGAACCAATCCAAACCGAAACCGCAAAAAACCGCGTTTGGTTTGGATGATTTTGGATGATTTTTGGAGTGAACCGCGCGGTTTGGTTTGGTTTGCGGTTTGTATTTCACAAAACCGAACCAAACCAAAACAAACCGCATGTTTAACTTAAGTTTTGAATTTTAATAGTTAATTTATTATCTTTCCAAATCCAATTGCATAAAGCCACACCTCACGTTTTGAATTTTAATAATTAATTTATTAACTTAAGTTTTGACATAATCAACTTAGTATTTATATTTTATTGAGCTACATATATATGTAATTGTCTACTGTCTAAATATGTATTTCATTTATAATGTATTTTTAATTCTCTACTGTTCTTATAATATAATTTCTTTTGTATGGTATAATATCATATATTATATTGGTATTGAATTACTTTCCTTTTTCCTTTTATTTCAGTACATTTTTATTTTATAGTGTAAACCGCAGTCAACCGAACCGATCCTAACCGCATTGGTTTGGTTTGGTTTGGTTTGGATGACTTATCAAAAATCAACCGAACCAAACCGAACCGCATGCATTTTTATCTCGCGGTTAGGATGACTTTTATGCTCAAAACCGAACCAAACCGCACCGCGAACACCCCTACCTTCACATGCGCGTGTTGTCATTGCCGTTCGACTGACTCAGTTCGACCGGTTGGGTCGGCT
>NC_081184.1:27575483-27637964 GCF_029867415.1 Vicia villosa
CTTTATCCATTTCATTTTCTTTTTAATTTTAATCTTAAAATAAGATAAAATTATGCCAAAAATAGATAAAAAATGATGTGGGCTTAGTCTTGGTCGTGGGAGGCCCATATCATCATGGAAATGATGTTTGAATGCTGAAAACTTGGCCCCATTTGGAAAAAATGCAATTTTGAACAATGTTGGTTTCATGCATTTTCCAAAATTTAGCCAACTTTAACAAGGTGTAAATCCCTCAATTTTTGTCATATGAAGGAGATCTTGCACTTTTTGGAAACCTCAAAGAGTCCTCTAACCAATGCCTTTGGTCTCATGTCAAAATGATTTTTGAAGCTCCTTGTGTGTCCTTTTGAAAAAAGTGTCTTTTTGTTGACTTTGAAAATGACCTGTAATGTCTTTGATCATATTTTTCAAATGGTGAATCCAATGACCATGGGATCAATGGCATTTGAAAGATAATTGAGTTTCCTTCAAAACAAGCTTTGGTTTGAATTTTTTGGATGAAGGATGAGAGAGTTATGATCAGTCAAAGTTGAGTTGACTTTTCAGGCAAAAACCCTAATTTTGAATCTTAGGGTTTTGTTGATTTTTGATCTTTCCTTGATGAATTATGATCATCCAATGATCAAATGATGAATCCTTTGACAAAATATGGACTTTGACAAAAAATTTCATTTTTGACTGTCTGTTGACTTTTTTGGTCAAACGGGTCGTCTGTTGACTGTTTGAGCTGCTGACGGTGCGTCTGAGTGAATTGAAGTTTGAAAATTTGTATGATGGTACTTTGAGATATATGGATGTGTATGAAATCCATTTGAGCTCTCAAAAACTTGTTGCTCCTGTAAAACAAGAAAAACCCTGATTAGGGACTGTTTGTGTAGGAGACAGTTAAGCGTACCTGATTTTTGTGCAGTGTTGAGTCTCTGCTAATCGCTTGATATTCAGAAGACTTCTAGAACAAAAATCTTGGAATTTTGAATTGTGAAAGATTGATTTGATTGATGGTACAAAACACTGAGAATTGTACTGCCAGCAGTTTGGCTGTCGACTGACTGTTCAGGTATTGATGTAGCAGTTAGAGTGAAAAATCAACAGTCAAAGTTAATTTTCTTTTTTTGTTGTTTTTTGTTTTTGTTTTATGTGAAAAATGAAAGTTTATTTACATGACTTGTTAGAAAAACACAGACATAATAAATAACTAATATTTACGGTATGCGGGCAAAATTACCGATAATAACCCTGAAAATCATTTAATGCACAGAAATAGGAATATTTGACTGGCAGAAAACACACAAAATATTATCTTAGTAATTAAGCAATATTATGACAAATAGTACAACATTTAATACTGACAGTACAAATATCACATACTATATTGAACAGTACGACGAATAAACGGTACATTTAAGAAATAAGAAATACGGCAAATTTTAAGAATGACGATTGATAACCCATGCTATGAACAATAACATGTAGATAATTGGGAGTGCAACCATTGCAGGTCCACACTCTTCAGGACTATGCAGGCAGAAGAAAGTCATGATCACCGTAGCAATGGTGATGACTGTAAGAAACAGTGTCTCTATCCACTTTGCCATTCTTGTCAGGGAAGAAGAGAAAGGATGGATTATGAAGTAGAAATTTGAGAGATGAATTGGAATTTGATGTGAGATTTTATGAAAGAAAATGAGAGGTATTTATAGAATGGAAAGAAGGAAAGAGACGTTGGGGAATGATGTGATTCCGTACAAAAGGAAAATTTGAGTGGAAGTAAGATTTGAAAGAAAGTGTATGATAGTGTTGGAAAAAGAGAGATTTGATTTTTGAAAAAGAGATTTGAAAGATTTTTGAAAATAATGGAATATAGTACAAAAATTAGTGGGAAACAAAAGATAGTAATAATCTACTTGTTACCAGTACAGTCTGAGTTTCCTGATTCTGCGCCTGCAAAAAGATTTAACTTTGTACCAATTGTGTCAGTACCATTTATCTGTAAATAAATAAATAGCATGTGTGAAGTAATACACAGTATTTGGCGTTTGCGTAAGAATAAATTCAACTGCAAGCCAAATTACTGTATAAGAAAAATTCTAAAAACTAAGTATTTCATATGTCAGGATATTTGTTGAAATAAAAATCCATGATTATATGAGACTCTTAATTTTCAGATTGGAGTTTTCTTGAAAAAAGATGCGGGCAAATTTTGGGGTATAACAGTTAACTTAGTCGACTGTTGACTTTTTGAACAATTGAGTGACCAATCCTTTGAGATGAAACTTTATACTTGTCATGGAGGTGATGTGAGATATATTGAGCCATAGGAGATGCCTTGGAGCCATTGGTTTACTGATCTTCCCTTAAATAAACCAAACCCTAATTCTCTGATCTTTGCTTAGGAGAGTGTGTCTTGAAGCTTTGTGTATTGATTTGAATTTGAATAGGAGAAAATGTATGGGCAAATTTTGGGGTATGACAGCTGCCCCTGTTCAATTATCTTAAACCTGAAGATGGAGAGTGGTTTGTATGCCAGTCGGTATCTGAAGGTGGAAGATGATTGAACACTAGAATACCAAGAAATTTGCCCTAGCTGAAGTAGGAACTTTTGTCGGAGATGGGTTTGAAGATGCCATCCAGGTGTTTCGAGAAGATGTGTGATGGAGATGGGCTTGAAGATGCCATCCGAATTGATATACTTGAGAGTCAGAATGTGTCGTACGTTAGACTGTTTCTGAGCCTTAGACTTAAGTTGAGTCGTACGTTGGACTGGGTCTAGCTTGCATCCTCAGATGTCTGGAAAACCGTGCGTTAGGTCGAAGAATAAGTCGTGCGTTAGACTATTCTCAGTTGCATCCTCAGATGTCTGGAAAACCGTGCGTTAGGTTGATGGATGAGTCGTGCGTTAGACTAATCCAAATTGCATCCTCAGATGTCTGGAAAACCGTGCGTTAGGTCGAAGAATAAATCGTGCGTTAGACTATTCTCAATTGCATCCTCATATGTCTGGAAAACCGTACGTTAGGTCGATATTTTTTGTATTGAGGAATATTTGTTGGAGATGGGCTTAAAGATGTCATCCAGATGTCGAGACTGAAGTGTTTGAGAAGTAGTTGTTTGAATGTTGATCGTATAGTAGATGAATTAGATTTTTGGAGAGTTGGTCGTGTCAGCACCGTTCGTAGTAACTGAATTAGACTTTGGAAGATGATCGTGTCTACATCGTTTGTGATGATAGAATTAGATCTTTTTGTTGTGTCAGCACCGTTCGTAGCAACTGAATTAGACTTTAGAAACAGTTGATCGTGTCCACACCGTTTGTGATGATGGAATTAGATCTTTGAGAGTTGATCGTGTCAGCACCGTTCGTAGTAACCGAATTAGATCTTCAAGCGTTGACCGTGTCAGTACCATTCGTAGTAGCTGAATTAGATCTTGGAAAGTTGGAGATTTCGTTCATTTGTCGGTACCTGTATCCTGCAATAGGTATAGTTATGCAATGTTATGATGCATGTATTATGTAATGAGTCCCTCAAAATAAATGAGAAACTTTGTATGTTATGGATGAATTCATTACGAGGTAATGTATGCAATGTATGAATATGCTTATGACATATGATATGTGATTTATGTTGTCTTGATTGAGAAAATAACTCTCTGTATCATTGTGACTTGGATATTTGATCTTGTTTTGAAGATGTGTATCTGGGGATTTATGATTTTTGCTTGGGGATAAGCAGTAACTTGATGTACCTTGACTGGGGATGAGAGATATTAAAACCCATGTCTTGGGGAAGAGAAGAAGGTCGGGGAACCGACGGTGTCGAAGTTGTGAACTCTGTTGAGGAGCTATGTCTTTTGTTGGACGAGAGCATTTGAAGATATCTTCTTTAATAATTACTCTGTGGGAATATGACCCTGTGAAACCGGCCTTGTGGGGAAGGCATGGATGATTTGAATATTGCCCCCAGGGATTTATAGCTCTTGTCATTCCTGGATTTATATTGATGAGGACACAACACTGAGTATTGATCAAGATGTCGAACTGAACTTGCATAGATTTGCCCCTGCTCGTAGGGACTTTGGAAAGATTCGCATCGCGAGGACTTTATGAGATGCGTACTATGGGAGACATGCCCCTAGTACTTAGTATGATGCCCCTGACTGATCGGGCGGTAGCTTCGGCCCCACTTGGGCGCATGCCCCTGATTGTTGATGCTTCTGAGGGATTTTTGTATTTTGACCTGATTATCCCAAATTGATCGGGAAATAGTTTGAAACTCACTTGATATAGGCATTTGAGACTTTTCTTGGAATTTTGACTTGATTGCCCCAGATTGATTGAGCAAAACGTGTCATGCCCCTTGTATACGTAGGAGACATTGCTTCTCGGAGTAATCTTGTTTGTCGAGGTAACTTTCAGTCATTAGTTGTACCTTGTGCAAATTCTTTCTGTTGCTAACATTTGAAATTATGTAGCAGAATTTGTTTAATAATGAATTCATGAGATGCAATGCATACGTTTGTCTTGAGTTTTTGAAAAACATTAAAACAAGAGATGTAAAAGCGTGATATTTATAAAACGTGATGTTTGTAAAGAACAGGATATCAACTCAGCATTTGTAGTAAACCTTAAGGAGTCGGGATACCTTTTTGGTGACAGTATGCTTTCGAACTAACCATGCTTCAGTTAGGACTTTCAAGGGTTGTAACGTGGCTTGGTTCACGGTTTAAGAAACAAAGGACAAAGGCTCAAAGTTTATTTGTACCCACCCCTCTTCGTGATGATCTTCAGTCCTAAGCTCAGTTAATTCAACTTATGCATTCAGGTTCCAAGAGACTTTTGGATTTGCACCTTTGATAATGATGATGGTTCACAAGCAAAGAGAACTTTTGAGATGGCAGTCACTTCTTCCTTTTGGTAGTCACAACATTGTGTGGTTCAGGAATTTATTGACTTCTCTTCTTTCATCTTTTTGATATCCCTAACTTTTGCCTGAACTGTCTATTTTGAGCTTACAGTCAGCGGGATGCCTTGATTTTTGCCTAAGTCTTCTTTTTGATTTTTTTGACTTAGCAGGCTTTTCTTTGTATGTATGTTTTCATCTTTTTTTTTTGTGAAGGATATTGACTGCCTTACTTAATGATTGATGAGCCATCATTGGCTTTTGATTAACATCACCAACACTTCTTTGATGTGTGCAGATGAAAGCTTGTGATTGAACCCTTTGTTGAAAGGTGTACTGAATGATTCTCTTAAAATAGAATGCACATGCAAATTAACTGAGAACTACCCTGCCCCAGGTTATGATCAAGGGTTTTAATTAATACAAGAAAGAAACTTCTACTTCTTAGGCTCAAAGGGGTTGACGAGGGATTAACATCCTTATATCTCCGCTGTTTTAGGAATTGAAACATGTGAATACAAGATTACACTCAAAGATGTTTTTGATTCATGGCAAACTCAAATAAGCATTCAAACAACAAGACTGAAGCAGAAAACTTAAAGAAAAGCAAGCATTGATCACTCATAAGTCAATCCATTATGTGTATGTGTTTATAGGTTGCCTCAACACAAGCAAAACAAGAAGAATGCAGAAAAACAGCAGTTAGGTCGACCTACCATCAACCCAGGTCGACCTAAAATGGAGAAAAACTCATATGTCCCTGCTAGGTCGACTCACACATCATTTAGGTCGACCTAAATTGATGAATTCTACATACCAGCCTGTTAGGTCGACCTACACATCAACTAGGTCGACCTAATCTGTGAAAATGTCCCCAGAATGCATCAGAAGAGGATTCTGGTCGACCTACTCCTTCAACAGGTCGACCTAACTGGGAGCAAAATTCTGCAAGCTCTGTTAGGTCGACCTAAGCACTACAAGTGGTCGACCTAACTGATCAAGAAAGTTCAAAAATCAGTTTTTCTTGTTTCTAACTGTTATGCAATCATATATATTGTTCAAGGGTAATTATTCAAGGAACACCAACGACTGAAAGATACACAAACGCTTCTCATCTTCGTTCTTCATCATCTCCAACACAATTACACATAATCATTCTTGCGTTGCGGGTTAGTGATGAGTTCGATAACGTCCATGGAACGGAATTGAAGATTCCTAGTGGGTGAAGGTTTGTGGGGTTTGTTGGTGAATAAAATCTGCGGGTTTTGTCCTCCACGACGGGTGGTTCTTGGGGGTTTTTATCAAGAGGCGTTCATTGAGGATTCGGCTGAGTGTAACGATTGAGGAACGGGGAGTTCAAGGAATCAAGACACTGCAGAAGGGAATCAAAGTGAAGCTCTTGGATAACCTTGATCTGGCTCAAGATTAAGGGGGAAGAAGATTCAAAGGATCGACATAATTGGTTTATCGTTTATCGCTTTGTTATCTTCTTTGTATATACTACTTTCAACATTAATGAAAGATTACCCAATTTCAATTTGGAATTGGGGGCAGACGTAGTCGTAGCGAGGACGATCGACGAACTGCCTAAACAAATATCGTGTTCTTGTCGCTTTTACTTTCTCTTTTACTTTCTGTTCATAATTGGTTATAAGTGCAAAATTGATCAACGATTCAAGTGTTAAAATTGTGAATTAAAGTTCTGCACAAACATCACAATTCACCACAACTTGAATCACTATCAATTTGAACCTATCACCAAGTGTTTGTGTTTTTGCTTAATCCAATCTTACTGCATTGCAAATCAAAGTTGTCAATCTAAAAGTTAATTGGATTTCAGTTGTTAAACGTATTGGTTAGCTATCATATTACTTCACCATTAATTCCACTTACTCTTTGGTTTTGAAACACATACGACCTTTGCAATAGCGGTCCAGAATAGACGCAAGTCGATTCAGAACCGCTTTCGCTCGAGTCTGTAGAAAAATCTGTAAAAACTTAGTGAGATCTATTCACCCCCCCCCTCTAGATCTATAGGCCAGCGTCTAACAAAACAATGCCTGTACATCGTCAGCAGTGGTATACAGCACATGAGAGTTCCTCGTTTCTTCATGGTACGAGTGTGTAGAGAATGTAGAATGTCTCCCAGCAATGTTGGTACCGGTTTACGGATTAGGAAAAGGTTGATGATGTGTACACTTATGAACTGATCGGGATTTGGGAATAAAACCAACCCATAGATCAAAAGGGCCATAACTTCCTCAAAAGCTGGATAACTTTTGTTTTCTAGCAGTAGTCGAGCCTTTTCCAACAAGAACTTGGCAAGCAAACCCTTAACTCCACTCTTTGTTTCCCAATTGGACTCGATTTCTGATTTTCGCAGATGTAAAGCAGCAGCAATGACTTCAGGTTTTGGAATCCTTTCTAAACCAGTGAAAGGTAATTGATTTCGAACAGGCAATCCTATTAGTTCAGAGAATTCTTCCAAAGTGGGTACCAACTGGTAATCAGGAAAGGTAAAGCAATGATGTTCAGGGTCAAAGAACTGGAACAGGACCCGTATCATGTCTTCTTCAAATTTTGAGGTAACCAAATGGAGTAAGTGACCATGCCTTTCGGTGAATTGAACATTCCTGGGGAATTCTGACACTAAGTCTTTTAGTTCAGATGGTACCGTTGAGATGTTGATTCGGATGTAATCTCGGGTGGCGGGAGCCATTACCTGCAAAAACAAAGGTAAACTCTTTGATCCTTGAAGTGTTTTGTGAGAAAATGATATGCTTATGATGCAAACATGTGGCACACAAAAACAAATCAAACAATAGCCTTAGGTTTAAAGGCTTGCATGGAGCTGATAGGTGATACCCTCCCCACTGAAGTTGAGTTGGTTAAAACCTGTCCTAGAATAGCATTCGGGTTCTATGATCCTTGGAAGTAACATCTCAATACGGCGCTCGAGCGGCCGATCAAAATATTCCTCGAGGATAACTAACTTCGATCAATTTCAAAGCTAGCCACTTAATAGGCCATAAGTCAAGTTCAACTAAAAAGGTTCTAAGACAAATTAGTGTTTAATGACATTTTGGAAGCCTAATATACTCCTTGATCGTTTTCAAAGGACATCAGCATAAACCAAAGTATCGCACTAACGATGACTACCAGATCAACCGTATCGGTACATGCCGTACAGTTTCCTTGGTCTATTGTCATATACTTAAGGTATCTCGAGATTCGGGTTAGAATCTTTCACACAAGCAAAATACCCTAAACAAACCTTTGAAAAATAGAGCAATCAAGTCAAACAATTGAAAACATCGAAGTAATCTATTCTCTTAAGGTAACCCCTTTTGAAAACATTTTGTTTTTTGAAAGTATCTCCCCAGCAGAGTCGCCAGTTCTGTGGACCTCCGTTTTTTCTCGAGCCATACCTCTGAGCGGGAGAGATACGTGAACTGACTCTTTTTTATCGCTTAATGCTTTCGCATTTTTTTTGAAAATTCACAGAGTCGCCACCGACCTTTTATTTTATCCAATTAAGGAAAGGTTTATAAAAGAAACAGAAAAAAGACCTTTAAGAAATTCTGGGTAAGGGGGTAGGTTATACAAAGGGAATGTGTTAGCACCCTTTGTATCCATGGTTATCCATGGGCTCTTAAGTTTGCTTAGCTCACTTGTTTTTCGATTACTTTTCAATTGCTTTAGAATGCTCATATGTGGTTTCAAATACCTTTGTAAATTGAATTTTGTAATGATCCTTGTGTGGATGTATACAAAATGTTTGTTTATCTTTCGAAAGATGTTTTGAAAAGAACGTTAACTTTGTAATGATCCGTGTTTGGATGTATACAAAGTATTGTCTTTTTGGAAAGTTTTGAAAAACAACAGTGTATGAGAATTTTGTTTGTTTTGATTTGAGCAAGCAAACTAGGAGGTCTACCCTGAGTTGTAAGGTCTTTATCCTTATTTCCTTTAAAAATCTATCCTTTCACCGGATACAAACAAAAGGTTCGATTTTGTACTCGAAACAGTAGAATTTTGACTTTGATTTTGAAAAGAATGAGAAGGAATTACCTTAAGAGGTGCAAGTGTGATTGTGATTGGATTCAGATATTTTATCTTTAAAGTTAGTGATCTAACGGTTCAATTTTATCTTTGACATACACGCAGTTTATATTTGCTGGAAATTAAAATGCGGAAATGTAAAGTGCGGAAAGTAAATCTACGCTATTACATCGATTGTGCAGGAAATGTAAACTAGCCTATTTACATGAATTTGACATCCTATACACTTATCTAGGAATTTAAATTGCAAGAAAAATAAAAGGCATGTTTTTGGATTTTTTATGATTGATTTTAATTATAATTAATGCATGATTAATTAAATTAAAATGAAGAAAAAAGATGAAAATAGATTTAAACCTTGAAATTAAGTTTAAAATATGTACAAAATATTTGTCAATTAATTTTAAAACAAAACTAATTTTTTTGGAATTTTTTGAAATTGATTTGAAATTGATTAAGCTAATTAAAACATAATTATGCAAATAATTATACAAATAATTAAAACTTAGAGAGAAAATTATTCAAAAATATGTACAAAATTAGTTTATAATATATAAACAATATTTTATATAAAGAACAATTTTTTTTATGATTTTTTGATTGGTTAGAATAATTAAAAAGCAAATATATAAATATATACTAATTAATTATGCAAAATATTGAAATTTTGAAGAAAAATAAAATATTTTTATTTCAGAAAATAATATATTATTTTAGAAGTCTAAAAATATTTTTTGTGTATTTTTTGGATTTTTAAAATTATTTTTAATTAATTTTGCAAAGAAAATTAAAATAAAATAGAAAATAAAAGGATACATGATCATGTGTGATTAATCTGAGAGTCCATGGTATGAGGATTCATTCTGAGGCGTTGGATGGTTCATTAAATGAGATCAGATGGTCCAGACATTGAGGCACGTGGTAAAAGTTACACCTGCAATGCACAGAATCAGAGACAAATTCAAAAAAAACACGCGCGCGTCTGAACCAATGGGGGGAGACACGTCTTCGTCTTCAACCTCCAGACAACACTTATAACAGCGCTTTTGTAAAAAAGCGCTATAATACATGATGCTTAAACCTGCAAAATAGCGAATAGGGTCAAACGTAAAAATAAATTTGGCGCGACCTATCCATTCAACTCGTCTGATCCATACGAACTCAATGGTACCACTTAGATCCTCTAATTTTGCCTATTTCAGAAAGCCCTAATTTTGAGATTATGAACCCTAGAATGGTAACTTCGTGTGTAAGCGTCTAAAACTCAATTAAAGTTCCAGAAATGATCTACACACCACACCAAGTTCAAATATATGTCTACATCGTGCTAGATATGCTTGTGTTATGAGATACAAGTCAGTTTTAGTTTGGACAAATCGTGACCTGTAGTGTTTGATTCAATGAGTTTCAAAGCTTGCAAATGATCTGGATAGGTTCAGTGAAGTTCAAGGAACGTGTTTGAGTGTTTATTTTGTATTGAAACTAACTTAAACTTAGAATTCGAATTTCAAAATTCTTTGAATATTTTAAGAGGTTACAAATGTATTACAAGCAAGAGTCTGATTCTGAATTCGTTCCTCCTTATTGCTGAAGTATTGTAGCCTATATATAGGCATTGAAGTGCTTAGAATTGAAGCTAAGAAGCCTTTAGTTGCCTTTGTGGAATTCTTGATTTTTTTTATATTAAAAACCTTTGAATTGTTGACCAAGTCTTCTTCTCTTCAATGCTCTTGCCTTGCTCTTCAATTCTCTGCAGAAAATCAGAGATTCCTTGGGTGAGTCATGCTTAGATTGTAAGCTAACCATTATCCATTCATTTTTCCTTTTAATTTAATCTTAAAATAAGATAAAATTATGCCAAAAATGGATAAAAATGGTATGGGCCTTGTCTTGGTCGTGGGAGGCCCATAATATTATGGAAATGATGTTTGAATCATGAAAACTTGGCCCCATTTGGAAAGAATACATTTTTGAGCAATGTTGATTTAATGCATTTTCCCAAAATTTAGCCAACTTCAACAAGGTGTAAATCCCTCAATTTTTGTCATATGAAGGAGTTCTTGCACTTTTTGGAAACCTCAAAGAGTCCTCTAACCAATGCCTTTGGTCTCATGTCAAAATGATTTTTGATGCTCCTTGTGTGTCCTTTTGAAAAAAGTGTCTTTTTGTTGAATTTGAAAATGACATGTAATGTCTTTGGTCATATTTTTCAAATGGTGAATGCAATGACCATGGGATCAATTGCATTTGAAAGATAATTGAATTTCCTTCAAAATGAGATTTGGTTTGAATTTTTTGGATAAAGGATGAGAGAGTTATGACCAGTCAAAGTTGAGTTGACTTTTCAGGCAAAAACCCTAATTTTGAATCTTAGGGTTTTGTTGATTTTTGATCTTTCCTTGATGAATTATGATCATCCAATGATCAAATGATGAATCCTTTGACAAAATATGGACTTTGACAAAAAATTTCATTTTTGACTGTCTGTTGACTTTTTGGGTCAAACGGGTCGTCTGTTGACTGTTTGAGCTGCTGACGGTGCGTCTGAGTGAATTGAAGTTTGAAAATTTGTATGATGGTACTTTGAGATATATGGATGTGCATGAAATCCATTTGAGGTCTCAAAAACTTGTTTCTCCTGTAAAAACAAGAAAACCCTAGTCAGGGACTGTTTGTGTAGGAGACAGTTAAGCGTACCTGATTTTTGTGCAGTGTTGAGTCTCTGCTAATCGCGTGATATTCAGAAGACTTCTAGAACAAAAATCTTGGAATTTTGAATTGTGAAATATTGATTTGATTGATGGTACAAAACACTGAGAATTGTACTGCCAGCAGTTTGGCTGTCAACTGACTGTTCAGATATTGACGTAGCAGTTAGAGTGAAAAATCAACAGTCAAAGTTAATTTTTTTGTTGTTTTTGTTTTATGTGAAAAATGAAAGTTTATTTACATGACTTGTTAAAAACATAGACATAATAAATAACTAATATACTGTTACCAGTACAGTCTGAGTTTCCTGATTCTGCGCCTGCAAAAAGATTTTAACTCTGTACCAATTGTGTCAGTACTATTTATCTGTAAATAAATAAATAGCATGTGTGAAGTAATAAACAGTATTTGGCGTTTGCGTAAGAATAAATTCAACTGCAAGCCAAATTATTGTATAAGAAAAATTCTAAAAACTAAGTATTTCATATGTCAGGATATTTGTTGAAATAAAAATCCATGATTATATGAGACTCTTAATTTCCAGATTGGAGTTTTCTTGAAAAAATATGCGGGCAAATTTTGGGGTATAACAGTTGCCCCTATTCAATCTTCTTAAACCTGAAGAGATTGTCTGAAATCTGAAGGTAGAAGATGATTGAATATTTAGATGCCCTGAAAATTTGCACTTACCTTGATCAGAAGAGATGTTGGAAGTTGCATTTGAATGTCGTCTGCGAAACGTTGTTGGCAGATTGAAGCATTACCTGAGATGGGCTTTCAGATGCCACCTGGTAAATGTGTTGATGGTTTGTTCATCAGGATGAATCCATTGATTATATCTTGATGAAGGATTTGAAAGTCTTTGTGTTGACTGTTTCGGAACCGTCCAAGGTTACCGCTTTAAGTCTAGGAGGATGATTGCTACGGAACTTGTCCAAAGCTTTTTCGCTTTAGATTTTGAAAGTTGATCATTATGGAATCGTCTGAGGTAACAGCTTTAGATCTTTGATGTTAGATCGTTCTTGAACCGTCTGAGGTATCGAATTTAGATCTGCAATGTTAGATTGTTCTGGAACCGTCTGAGGTACCAACTTTAAATCTGCGATGCTAGATCGTTCTGGAACCGTCTGAGGTATCGACTTTAGATCTTTGATGTTAGATCGTTCTGGAACCGTTTGAGGTATCAACTTTAGATATTTGATGTTAGATCGTTCTGGAACCGTCTGAGGTACCAACTTTAGATCTGTGATGCTAGATCGTTCTGGAACCGCCTGAGGTATCGACTTTAGATCTTCAATGTTAGATCGTTCTGGAACCGTCTGAGGTATCGACTTTAGATCTTTGATGTTAGATCGTTCTGGAACCGTTTGAGGTATCAACTTTAGATCTGCAATGTTAGATCGTTCTGGAACCGTCTGAGGTACCAACTTTAGATCTGTGATGCTAGATCGTTCTGGAACCGTCTGAGGTATCGACTTTAGATCTTTGATGTTAGATCGTTCTGGAACCGTCTGAGGTATCAACTTTAGATCTGCAATGTTAGATCGTTCTGGAACCGTCTGAGGTATCAACTTTAGATCTGCGATGCTAGATCATTCTTGAACCGTCTGAGGTATCAACTTTAGATCTGTGATGCTAGATCATTCTGGATCCGTCTGAGGTATCAACTTAGATCTGCAATGTTAGATCGTTCTGGAACCGTCTGAGGTATCAACTTAGATCTGCGATGTTAGATCGTTCTGGAACCGTCTGAGGTATCGACTTTAGATCTGTGAAGTCTGTTTTTGAGTTGATAGGTGATCAGAATGAATCTTCGGCTTGATTATATCTGAGAGAACCGTTCATGGAATTCAGGTGAACACTGCATGTGATTGAGAACATCTTTGTTGAAGATATCCGTCTACCTGAAAAATCAAGTTAGTGATATGCAATGTTTATGATGCATGTAAATGTGAGATATTCCCGGAGAAATATGCATGTGATGTTGTGTATGAATATGCGCATGATGCATGATGTATGATGTATGATGTATGATGTATGGTGTATGATGTATGATGTATGGTGATGTCAAGCTTCTATTTGGGAAAATAAATTTCCGTCAGTCATCTGAATATGACTATATTGTGATTGTTGATGATCTTTTGTCTTGTTTGAGTACCCTCGGCTGGGGAAATTCTTTGAGAACCACGGTACTCTGTTGAAGGATCTTTGACTATCACTTGGGAATGAAAGGTAGCTGGAAGTTCTGATGCCCTTTCAAGTGGGAATGAGGAAGATGCATAATCCTCCGATGCACTATCTGACCAAGTCCGGGTGCGGGGATCACACCTTCTGAAGATAGTAATCTGGAACAACCCTGCTGGGGGATAAGACTTCTTTTGAAGAGAAAATCTCTTTTGAGGAATTTGCTGAGAAATGCGCTTCTCTTGGGGATTTTCTTCTGATGGGATGATGTCCAGATAATTGGGACATTACCTGAATGCTATTCCTGTTTTTCCTGGTAAACATCAATCATATTCAAATGCACATGTTCATTCAGAATTATCATTGGGACGTTTACGTATTTAAAACAGAAAAAGTGAAAATAGTGATTTTGAGCCTAAGCTGCATTGATTTTTGAAAAAGAGCCATGATAGGTTGATTAGCACAGGGAGACAACAATCCTAGAAGTAGGAAATTATCAGAAAGTTTTGGAAAATATTTATAAAGATAAATAGCTATGTGAAAACAATCCAGTCAAGTTTCAACTCTGCTATTGCCAATCTGTCTTCGAGCATCTCATCCCTCACTTGTTGGAAGAAAGTGATTGGACTGATCGGTGTCTTTGAGGTGTTGAATCTTGATGGTGAGTAGGCAGCTGAACGGAACATAGTTGTATGCTTCATTCCCTAACTTTTGCCTAGGCTGCCCTTTCAGGTTTTCAGCCTACCGGGATAGTATTTGTTTAGTCTCTAATTTTTGCCTGGACCGCCCTTTCGGGTTTTCAATCCACCGAGACGCTCATTTTTTTGCCTAAGTTGCCCTTTCAGGTTTTCAACTTAGCGAGCTATTTTTTTTTAAGAGAAGTATTTTTTGACTATGTCAGCATTCACAAGGTGTGGGAAATCCTCACCATCCATGGTGGTAAGCAACATGGCGCCGCCGGAGAATATTTTCTTGATTATGAATGGTCCCTCGTAGGTGGGAGTCCATTTGCCTCTGGGATCACCTTGTGGTAAGATGATGCGTTTGACAACCAAGCCACCAGTTTGGTATGCTTGACTTTTGACTTTTTTGTTGAAGGCTTTGATCATACGCTTTTGGTATAGCTGACCATGACAAATAGCTGCGAGCCTTTTCTCATCAATCAAGTTTATCTGGTCCAACCGTGTTTGAATCCAATCGTCTTCGTCTAGATTGGCTTCTTTCATAATCCTTAGGGAAGGAATCTGAATTTCAATTGGAAGAACTGCCTCCATACCATAGACTAAGGAGAATGGAGTTGCCCCTGTTGAAGTACGCGCAGATGTGCGATAACCATAAAGAGCAAAAGGTAACATCTCATGCCAGTCTTTGTAGGTTACTGTCATTTTTTGTATGATTTTCTTGATGTTCTTGTTGGCAGCTTCCACCGCGTCGTTCATCTTTGGTCGATATGGAGAAGAATTATGATGTTTGATCTTGAACTGTGTGCAAAGTTCAGTAATCATTCTGTTGTTTAGATTTGTGCCATTGTCCGTGATAATCCATTCAGGGATGCCGTACCGACAAATGAGATTGTATTTGATGAACCGGGCCACCACATTTTTGGTGACAGAAGCAAATGAAGCTGCTTCTACCCACTTTGTGAAGTAGTCAATAGCGACCAGGATAAAGCGATGTCCGTTGGAGGCAGTAGGTTTGATTTCTCCAATCATATCAATACCCCACATTGCAAAAGGCCAAGGAGCCGTCAGGACGCTTAATGGAACTGGAGGTACATGTACTTTGTCAGCGTATATCTTGCATTTGTGACATGTTCGGGAGTGATGATGGCAGTCTGTTTCCATGGTAGACCAGTAATAACCTGCTCTCAGGATCTTTTTAGCCATTGTATGTCCACTGGAATGAGTACCGAAGGCACCATTGTGTATTTCTTCCATGATTTGTTCTGCTTCCTTCTTGTTTACACAGCGAAGTAAAGTCGAGTCATGGTTGCGTTTGTATAAGGTTCCATTGCTTAGAAAGAATTTGGCAGCAAATCTCCTTAGAAACTTTCTGTCGTTAATGGATGCCCCTTCAGGGTACTCTTGAGCTTCGAGATATCTTTTTACTTCATGGAACCATGGTTTTTCTTCTGTTCCCTCGGTATTGATCTCATTGCAATAGGATGGTTCATCTTGCCTGTAAATGGTGATCATAGGCGCCTCGTTGTCCCACCTGACTTTGAACATGGATGACATGGTAGCTAAAGCATCAGCTAGTTGATTTTCCTCGCGTGGGATGTGTTCGAAAGTGATTTCTTCGAAGTAAGGAATCAAACTCAGCACATATTCTTTGTAAGGAATTAGACTGAACAAAATCCAATTGAATCTTGATATTTGATATTTGAAAAATTTGATTGAAATCATGGGAGAAATCTTTCTATTATTAGCCAATTTCAATCTTTTTCTTCATCCTATTGATTTGCACGAATTTGAGTAGTATATTGAGATATTATGGACCTCAAGATTAGCCAAAAATAATCTTTGTATTAAAGAATTGATTTTTTCATATTTTATTTTAATTATAATTGAATTTAAATGAATAAATCCAAAAATAAATGAAATAAAATAGAGGAGGGCTTGTCATTGGGCTTATAGGTCCTAAATATACTCAAGAGAAAGTTTAAAACAATAGAACTTGGGCCCAATTGGAAATATATTCAATTTCTTTCACATTTTTCCCTCCAAAATAGTCCAACTTTAACAAGGCATATCTCCCTCAATTTTTGTGGTATGGAGGGGTTCTAGGACTTTTTAGAAACCTTAGAGAGTCCTCTAACCAGTGTCTTTGGTCTCAGGTCCAAGTTCTTTTCCATGCTCATTTTATGTCCTTCTGAAAAAAGTGTCTTTTTGTTGACTTTTAAAAAGGACCTATAATGTTCTAGTCCATATCTCTCAAATGAAGCATCTTTGGACTTGGCATGTGAGAGACAAAATTGTAGAGAGTTCAATTTCCTTCAAGATGAGCTTTGGATGGAAAATTTCTGATGTTCCATGTAGGAGTTATGGCTGGTCAAAGTTCAGTTGACTTTTCCTATGCAAAACCCTAATTTAGAAACTTTTTGATTTATTGATTTTTGTTCTTTCCTTTGATGAACCATGATCAATTCTTGATCAAATGGTGAATGATACTTCAATATGAGGATCTTGACAAAAAATCAGGGGTTTTGACTTTACTTTGACCATAGTTGACTTTTAGGTTAACTTAGTCGACTGTTGATTTTTTGAACAATTGAGTGACCAATCCTTTGAGATGAGACTTTATACTTGTCATGGAGGTGATGTGAGATATATTGAGCCATAGGAGATGCCTTGGAGCCATTGGTTTACTGATCTTCCCTTAAATAAACCAAGCCCTAATTCTCTTATCTTTGCTTAGGAGAGTGTGTCTTGAAGCTTTGTGTATTGATTTGAATTTGAATAGGAGAAAATGTATGGGCAAATTTTGGGGTATGACATCCCCCATTAGAATCCATATTCAGAAACCCAATTTTGGCATCCTTCGTCCAACGCGGCAATACCACACTACGAGGAATGTGATCCATATGCTCTTCTTTGATGACGTAAAATATGTGTAAACATGGAATTCCGCGAGAATCAAATAATTTACACGAACACCACAATGTTTTACCTGAAGGATCATACACAACTTCTCTTTTATATCCATCCTCACAATATTTTGCCAACTTATAAACTTTCAATTCGCCTTCTATTAATCGCTCCTTTAAAATTAATGTACTAGGGTTCATTATTTCTTCTTTTACTTCTTTAAAAATATCTACTGTATAAGTTATAGCAGCATCGCTTTCAATCGGACGAAGATGAGTTGTCAACACAGGATCTGAAAACTTCGATTTAAAATCAGCAACAAGTTCATTATTTCTGTAATCCCACCAAGCTTGTTCAAAATTATGCATAAATTCAAAAATGCACCCTTTCTTCCTTACATAAGACTTGATTATTGCATTGACAGCTTCGCACTGAGACGTAGTTCTTATACAACCAAAAAACTTATCGCGTGGATATGTAGTAGCCCAAAGTGACTTGTTCTCATATGTTTTGGCAACCCAAGCATTTCCTTCAAGTTCATTCTCTTTAACCATCTCCCACCGAAATTCTTCAAATTATTCTGTTGTAAAATTTGAGTGCATTGCCTTTTTAAAACCATCCAAAAATTATGACTTCTTTACATTTTCACCTGCATTCTTGTTCAAATGCCAAGCACACAACCGATGGGTCACATCAGGATAAATTTGTTTTATAGTCTCCCTTATAGCCCCATCTCCATCTGTTACAACTGCTTCTGGATATTTATTTTCCATGCAGTCTAAGAAACACTTCAACAACCACTTATACGTCTCTGTCGTTTCGTCCGACACCAATGCAGCACCGAATATAACAGTCTGTGAGTGGTGTTGCAACCAGAAAATATAACCAAGGGATAATTGTATTTGTTCTTCTTGTAAGTTGTGTCAAATGCAAGAAAATCGCCAAAACAGATATAGTCCGATCTACTAGCGTCGTCTGCCCAAAAAAGTGACTTCAATCTTCCATTACTATTGACACGATATTCTGCATAAAGCATAGGATTCGTAGATGATTTCCCTTTGAGATAATTTAAGGCAGCAGCAACATCACCATCCTTAATAACATCACGCATTTTTTTGTCGAAATAATTGTACAAATCTTTCTTTGTAAAACCAACATCATTATATCCATCCTTTTGGGCAACCATGTACCCCATTATATGACACGTTTTGATACCATGTGATTGAAGACTGTCAATTTGAGCTCTATCTGCCTCATATATTTGACGGTAAACGGGGTATAAATGCACAAACTTTGTCGGGGTTAATTCATGGTTATGAGCCTATTCAAGAAATGACACAACATATTTCCCTTTTTTCTTATTGTAGTGCACACGGAGCCTAGCTTTGCAACTAGTACAAGTTGTACATCGGTGTTCTATTTTCCTATCTAACCTAGCCAAGTGCTTCTTGTCTCTTAATCCATTTTTGTTACATACAAACTTCCTCATCACTACTATTTCACTACCTTCGGGCCCTCCTCGCCTAACATCGCTTTTCCTAATGGCAAAACCTTTACATCTTCCATACTTATAATAAATTCACAAGCTTCTCCCACAGTTCCAAATTCTATAGCACGAATTTCATATGAAGTAATGGAATTTAAACTCACCAATCTATCAGCTACAACTGCTTGGCTATTTGACAACTTCGTTCCAACCGATTCCTCACAACTATGTTCATCAAAACTATTTTCATCAGAACTATATTCATCACACCTATTGTAATACGGTGAACTGACTTTATCGAAATGTCGCGGATAGCAAGAGTCGCCACCGACTTTTATTTTATCCTAATTAATCAGAAAGGCTAAAAGAACAGGAAAAACCTTTTAAATAAAATAGGGTTCGGGGGGTAATTATGCAAAGGGAAGGTGTAAGGCACCCTTTGCATCCATGGTTTTCCATGGGCTCTTAATTGCTTTGCTCGTTTTTTTGAAAAGGAATGTAGAAGAAGAAAGCGGACTTTAGCTCGTAAATGAGCGTAGCCATTTTGAAGATTTATGAGAAAGAATATGAAAGATTTTTAGAGCAAGGCAAAGCAATTAGGGGCAATTACCTTATAGTTTGAAAAAGAAGTTCTTTTAGCCTTTCAGAGAAAGGGTCTATCCTTGCCATAAGAGGGCAGGAAGTCTTTCATTTGGAGGTTGAAGGGTCATCGAGAGTTTGTTCGCCATAAGACTGTCCCATACCATAGAGAGGTAGGTAGTCTAAGGGAAGAACCTGAATAGCCTTTCGTAGGCAGCCAGAGGATACCTCAGCCTTTCGTAGGTAACTTCTGAGGGACGAGATCATAGTAGTGTATCGAAGGCAGCATCATTAGGGACTTATGATCTTTGCATTAATCGAGGCAACATGGCTGAGGTATCCTCGTATTCGAGGGACATGGCTTATTCTGCAAAAAAACACAAAGGCAACAGGCAACAGGCAACAAGGCAACAAGGCAACAGAGAGGTTACCCCAAAAGAGTGCATGTGTGCAACAATCATGTGGTTCAATTCAGTTATTTATCTTGTAATTAGTGACTCTAATCCAGTTTAAATTTGCACTCCCTAAATTACTAACCACGCAGAAAGCAATAAAGGGGAAGGGAAATTGAAACCAGCGGATCCCCAAAAGGGTTTGGCACAAGTAATAATAAAAGAAAACAGAAAATATTTAGGGTTTAGGGTTACCCATGGCGTAGCTTTGGCAATCGACAAACCCTGAAAAGGTGGGAAAAATGGCAAACAAAAGAGGGTGAGTGCATTATCAGGTTCGGAGGCAAACTTTATTAACTCTTAAAAAGCAAAAGAATAAAGAAATTAAAAGTAAATGAATGAAGAGTACTTAGCTTGGCATTTGCCCTGACAGGGTTGGTGGGCAAAGGTTTGCCTGAAGCATTGACTCTGAACATCTGAGAATTAGCAACAAAGTAGCAGGAAGTGGGTGTATGAAAGTTCTAGCCAAATAATTATTTAAAGGAAAATAAAGGAAAATAAAAGTCGGGACTTAGCTTCGTAAAAGGCATGGCGCGTAGTCGGAAGATGTCTGATAATTGCCCTGAAAATACAATATACAAAGAAATATTTTTTCAGTGTATGGCTAATCTTCGTGAACCTCGATTATGGTACGAGTTGACTATGGTTAATAGAATAGATGAACCTTAAATTAATTAAATCAGCAAAAACTAGGTTTTGATCAAATTATCTAACCCTAATATTTATTTTTATTAATTAATAAAATTAGTTAAAATTAATTTAAACAATTAACAATTAAAGTAATTTAACCTTTTAATTATTCAAACCAAAAGTAAATATTAATAATTAAAGTAAATATTTTTATTATTTTTTAATGTTTTTATTAATAAAGTTTTTTTTTTAGCATAATTCTTATTAAAAGAATTATGTTAAAAGAATCAAAACAAAAGCATATCGAAAGAAAACAAAAAAATAGTATTTGAATAAAATAAAAAGAAAAGTAGGAAATCTTAGCTGGAATCTGGTGTGGTGCATTTGAGACGTCTACGATGCACCCTCATGCTCACGTGCGTTGGATTTACACTGATGATGATCCAATGATGGATGAAAGAAGGCACATGGTATCCACGAAAGGGCAAGCTACGCTGGATCCGTAAAGGGTGAAATCCAGAAAAAAAACCAAAACAACATGCAAGAGGCAGGGATCGAACCCCTGCCCTTGCACATGAGAACGTTATGTGATCACTATCTCCGCTGAGACAAGGTCAATATGCTGCTGGTGAATTAGCATGGTTTAAATATATAAAAAATAAAAGAACGTGAATGATTTTAAAAACGCAGCACACGCGCTTCCCCTGGAACTATTCATCCTCATCATCCTCATGGCCAGACCTTTACCTACGGAATGCCGACGTGGGTATAACCTGTGGACACTCAATTCACCAATTAAAACGCATAAATCTCAAACAATAACATGGTTTGAATGGAAATTCTCTCCTGAACACAATAGTGCCATTAATTTGGGGTGATTTTTCCTGTATCATGAACCCCCAAACGGAAGCTCTAAAAACCTAACCATGGCAAACTACATACCTTGCCTCAGAACTCAAATCAAAACATCCAGAAAGTTCGCATATATGATTATGAACACGATTATATGATCAAATGCAATTCATAATGTGTGTATGATGAAAACCAGAATTTGAAAGTTTGTTCAAACCGTGATTGGTAATGGTGCGAGTCAGTAGGTGCTTGATGGCTTGTGGCAGTCCCGAGTGCTTCAGAGAAGGTCGAGGGCTTGGTTTTGATACTTGGAGCCACTCGAGTTGGCCTGCGACTCTGTCCGCTAGATGACTTTCGTTCACGGTTTTTTCTTTGCTTGGAGCAGGATTTTTCTCGGCAGCCAACCCCCAATTTTCTGATTAGGATTTGTTATTTATAGAGATGGTTTTTAGGTTACCAAGATGAACCAAATTTGTTTTAATCCTTGTGATTGAAATCAATCAAAGATTTTGATTTGGAAAAGATTTGGAACTTCTTGATTCTTTTGACCAAGATTCACTTAGAGACAAAGCTTCTCACGTCTTGCTGTTGGCTTTGGACCTCCAATGCAACTTGAATCAAGCCCATGTATTTTAATTGATTTACTTCATATTTTATCTAATTTATTTTTGCATAAAATCAAAAATAAATTAATAGATAGGAGAATAAAATTATGATGAAGTGTGAGTCAACTTAGAAGGCCCATACATGTTTGGACATTAAACTTTAAGCCCAATGGCCCAAATTTCCAAGTTTGCTTAATTTGGTCCTTATGAATTTTCACGAAATCAATCAACTTTTGCTACTTATAACTCGCTCAATTTTTATCGTATGGAAGTGTTCTAGGATTTTTTAGAAACCTTAGAAAGTCCTCTAACCAGTGTCTTTGGTCTCATATCAAAATGATTTTACATCAGAGCGACAAAACCCTAGTTCCTTGAACATTGTGTAGGAGGGATGTCTTTGAGCCATGTGACTTGATTTGAATTTGAAGGAGAGAAGTAGTATGGGCAAATTTTGGGGTATGACAGCTTCCCCTGTTCAATTTTCTTATATCTGAAGATGTAGAGTGGTTTGTGCGCCAGTCGGAGTCTGAAGGTAGAAGAGGATTGAACACTAGAATACCCAGAAATTTGCCCTTGCTGAAGTAGGGACCTTTGTCGGAGATGGGCTTAAAGATGCCATCCAGGTGTTCGGAAAAGACATATGATGGGGATGGGCTTAAGGATGCCATCCAGTTGAGCATGGATTAGACTATGTGTGCAGTGTTTGAGAAGCAGTTGTTTTAATATTGATCGTGTCATTATTGTTCGTAGTAGATGAATTAGATCTTTGAGAGTTGATCGTGTCAGTACCGTTCGTAATACTTGAATTAGACTTTGGAAAGGTGATCGTGTCTACATCGTTCGTGATGATAGAATTAGATCTCTTGTCGTGTCAGCACCGTTTGTAGTAACTGAATTAGACTTTAGAAATAGTTGATCGTGTCCACACCGTTCGTGATGATGGAATTAGCTCTCTTGTCGTGTCAGCACCGTTCGTAGTAACCGAATTAGACTTTAGAAGCAGATGATCGTGTCCACACCGTTCGTGATGATGGAATTAGATCTCTGAGATTTGATCGTGTCAGTACCGTTCGTAGTATCTGAATTAGATCTTGGAAAGATGATCGTGTCTACACCGTTCGTGATGATAGAATTAGATTCTTTAGAGGTCGATCGTGTCAGCGCCGTTCGTAGTAACCGAATTAGATCTTGGAGAGATAATCGTGTCTACATCGTTCGTGATGGTAGAATTAGATTCTCTTGTCGTGTCAGCACCGTTCGTAGTAACTGAATTAGACTGGGAAGCAGTTGATCGTGTCCACACCGTTCGTGATGATGGAATTAGATCTCTGGGAGTTGACCGTGTCAGTACCGTTCGTAGTAACCGAATTAGATCTTTTGTCGTGTCAGTACCGTTCATAGTAGCTGAATTAGACTTAGTTTGTCATTGATCGTGTCTACACCGTTCGTGATGATAGAATTAGATCTCTGAGTGTTGACCGTGTCAGTACCGTTCGTAGTAACTGAATTAGATCTTTGAAAATGACCGTGTCATTACCGTTCGTGGTAAATGAATTAGATCGAGCGTTGACCGTGTCAGTACTATTCGTAGTAGCTGAATTAGATCTTGGAAAGTTGGAGATTTCGTTCATTTTTCTGTGCCTGTATCCTGCAATAGGTATAGTTAGTCTTTATGCAATGTCATGATGCATGTATTATATAATGAGTCCCTCAAAATAAATGAGAAACTTTGTATGTTATGGATGAGTTCATTATGAGGTAATGTATGCAATGTATGAATATGTTTATGACATATGATATGTGAACATGATTTATGTTGTCTTGATTGAGAAAATAAATCTCTATGTCTTTGTGATTTTGATGTCTGATCTTATTTGAAGATGCTCAGCTGGGAATTTATGATTCTTGCTTGGGGATGATCAGTAACTTGATGGACCCTGATTGGGGACAGAAGTATTAGTAACCCATGTGGGAGAAGATCAAAGTGTTGGAGAACCAGCAGCGTTGAAGATGTAAACTTTGTTGGGGAGCCATGTCTTTGTCGGGAGCGTTTGAAGATATCTTCTTAATGATTACTCTGTGGGGATATGATCTTGTGAAATCGGAGCTGTGGGAAGGCATGGATGACTTGAACATTGCCCCCAGTGGTTATAGTATCTATCATTCCTGGACTCGTATTGATTGGAACACACTAATGAGTATTGATCGAAGTGTTCAACATGCCTTGCATAGCTTTGCCCCAGCTATTAGGGAATTTGAAGAGATTCGTCTCGTGAGGACTTTATGAGGTGTGTACTATAGGTGACATGCCCCCAGTAATCATAGACTTAGGATGATGCCCCATGTTGATTGGGAAGTAGCTGCAGATCCACTTGGGTGTATGCCCCTGGTTGTTTGGAATCTTGACCTGATTGCCCTAGATTGATTGGCATTCTTTGAGAGATTCTTGGAATCTTGACCTTACTGCCCCAGGTTGATTGGATAAACCATGTCATGCCCCTTGTATACGTAAGAGACATTGCTTCTGAAGTAATTTTGTCTATCGGGATAACTTTCAGTCATTAGTTGTACCATGTGCAAATTCTTTCTGTTGCCAACATTTGAAATTATGTAGCAGAATTTGTTTAATAATGAATTCATGAGATGCAATGCATACGTTTGTCTTGAGTTTTTGAAAAACGTTAAAGCAGGAGATGCAAAAGCGCGATATTTGTAAAACATGATATTTGTAACAACGTGATGTTTGTAAAAAATGAAATATCAACTCAACATTTTTGGTAAACCTTAAGGAGTCAGGATACCTTTTTGGTGACAGTATGCTTTCGAACTAACCATGCTTCAGTTAGGGCTTTTAAGGGCTGTAACGTGGCTTGGTTCACGGTTTAAGAAACAAAGGATAAAGGCTCAAAGTTTATTTATACCCACCCTTCTTCGTGATGATCTTCAGTCCTAAACTCAGTTACTCAACTTATGCATTCGGGTTCCAAGAGATTTTTTTTTGGATTTGCACCTTTGATAATGATGATGGTTCACAAGCAAAGAGAACTTTTGAGATGGCAGTCACTTCTTCCTTTTGGTAGTCACAACATTGTGTTGTTCAGGATTTTATTGACTTCTCTTCTTTCATATTTTTGATATCCCTAACTTTTGCCTGAACTGTCTATTTTGAGCTTACAGTCAGCGGGATGCCTTGATTTTTGCCCAAGTCATCTTTTTGATTTTTGACTTAGCAGGCTTTTCTTTGTATATATGTTTTTTCATTTTTTTTTTCTTTTTGAAAGATATTGACTGCCTTGCTTGATGAACCATCATTGTCTTTTGACTGTTATCTCCAACGCTTATTTGATGTGTGCGGATGAACGCTTGTGATTGAAACCTTTGTTGAAAGGTGTACTGAATGATTCTCTTAAAATAGAATGCACAACCAAATTAACTGAGCACTACCCTGCCCCAGGTTATGATCAAAGGATTTTGATTAGTACAAGAAAGAAAACTTCTACTCCTTAGGCTCAAAGGGGTTGACGAGGGATTAACATCCTTATATCTCCACTGTTTAGGAATTGAAACAATGCCTGTACATCGTCAGCATAGTCTGTTCAAAAGCATACTGTATGAGGTTACGGTATCATTTTCGTCATCCTCCCTTAAAAGGCTTACAACTTAGCAGGAGTTGAATATCACAAAACACATGCAAAGTAAAGACATAATTTAAAATGAGTGATAGCGAAATAATTAATTCAAGACAAACATATGCAATGCACTGATGATGATTATTAAAGCAAATAATGTCTATCATAAGTCAAATGTTTAAACAAACAGGAAAGAAATTGCAAATGAAAGTAAATCTAATGATCTAAAATTCTATCTTTCTAGCCATCCACAGCATTATCAATCTGGTCGTGATTAGGCATGGGAGCAGTGATCACATTAGGAGTTTCAGGAGGGTTGGATTTGATTTCTCCGTCATTGATCAGATCTTGAATTTTATTCTTTAATGTCCAGCAATTGTTTGTGTAATGTCCAAGACTGTTGGAATGGTACGCGCACCTCGCATTGGGTTTATAGTCAGGAATGTAGGTGTTAGAATTCGTTGGCTCGATTGCCCTGAGCGTCTGGATCATATGAGTGAATTGATTGTTGTGACTCAGTTGTCGTGATTCCATTATCGTGACTCAGTTGTCGTGACTTTGTTGTCGTGATTCCATTATCGTGTCTCAGTTGTCACGATTCCATTATCGTGACTCAGTTGTCGTGATTCCGTTATCGTGACTCAGTTGTCGTGACTTTTTTGTCGTGACTCAGTTGTCGTGATTCCGTTATCGTGACTCCGTTGTCGTGACTTTTTTGTCGTGACTCAGTTGTCGTGACTTCATTGTCGTGGTCTTTTCTGATTTGAGTGTCATGATTAAATCTTTAATCGCACGCATCAATGGTCTACCATCCTTTACACCATAACCAGGATTTTTCGAATAATAAGCGCATCTCGCATTGTAATTGTACCCCAAGAATAGGAGTGCCTTCAATTCTTCTTGCCCCTTGGGTGAGTTCAGAATCAAAGTCTGGGATCGGGTATTCCGAGCCTGGAGGTGTTTGACTGATTGCTCGAAATCCATTTACGCTGAAGTAAACAACAAGAGAGGATGAGATACCTGTTGTGAGAAACCTGTTATGCGATGTTATGAATGCAAATGCAATACTTTCAAGGATCTATAGGAATTTAGTTAGCAACATTAAAATGGTTTGGTCGCGTCTTTGTCTGAAGAATTCTGAATTTTGTCTTTGAACGTCTTTCTTTGAGAATCAAGCTCACCATATCGAGTGGGTCATCGCCTCTGATTCGGGATACCTATGAATTTGAAGGTACATGGCTAGAGGAAAATAAATCCTCTTGCCCCTTGATAGGTACTGAATCTCTGAATTGGAAGGCATGTGACTAGAGGAAAATAAATCCTCTCGCCCCTAGATAGGAATTCAGTCCTTGATAAGAGCACCTGAAATAGCGCGCCCTAAATCCCTAAGATCCTTGAAAGGGTTAGTTAAATCATGTTATGCTTATGATGTCATGATGTCATGATGTTATGCGAATGCAGTTCGTTAGACTTAGTGCGAGATGGTAAGGACAAACAAGTCCTTTCAACAAACCTGCAAGGAAATGAAGGTTAGTAGCAAACACAAACAAGTCACACAATTTTTGGCTTAAGGCTTGCATGGAGTCTGATCAGGTGTCCTTCCCAAGGGTATTTCTATGGATAAGGAGATTTCAGCAACGGGTTCTACAAGTTATCCAGAATTGTCAGCCCTTCTAAAGCACCCTCGGACATGATGCATTCGCACCATGCAATGATACTTTGAGAAAGGACCTATCTGAATTGTAGCATCGGGTAGCGACTATTTCTTAACATTTGTCAAGAGTAGTCCCCCCACTACGTTCCTAAAGGCCAGGATGGGTTAAGGGTAACTAAAGGTCCTTGAGCTCCGGCGCACCCACAGACACATACATAGACCTCCCTCATTTGAGAAAGGTGTGCATATGCTATGGAGTCCTAACTCAAGCGTGAACTTCATATTGACTCATCTCCCACATATGTGAAAGAGGTCGCCATGACTATGCCACTCCTAATCTTAGGTGTTCTTGAATCCGGGAATAGGATTCGTCCTTCAATTTCCCCAAAACAACCCTGAAAAATAAAACAAGCAAAGCAAACAATAGAAAACATTTAAGTGATTCCTAAACTTTTAAGGTAACCCCTCTTTTATCGAATTTTAGTCCCCAGCAGAGTCGCCAGTTCTGTAATACGGTGAACTGACTTTATCGAAATGTCGCGGATAGCAAGAGTCGCCACCGACTTTTATTTTATCCAAATTAATCAGAAAGGCTAAAAGAACAGGAAAAACCTTTTAAATAAAATAGGGTTCGGGGGGTAATTATGCAAAGGGAAGGTGTAAGGCACCCTTTGCATCCATGGTTTTCCATGGGCTCTTAATTGCTTTGCTCGTTTTTTTGAAAAGGAATGTAGAAGAAGAAAGCGGACTTTAGCTCGTAAATGAGCGTAGCCATTTTGAAGATTTATGAGAAAGAATATGAAAGATTTTTAGAGCAAGGCAAAGCAATTAGGGGCAATTACCTTATAGTTTGAAAAAGAAGTTCTTTTAGCCTTTCAGAGAAAGGGTCTATCCTTGCCATAAGAGGGCAGGAAGTCTTTCATTTGGAGGTTGAAGGGTCATCGAGAGTTTGTTCGCCATAAGACTGTCCCATACCATAGAGAGGCAGGTAGTCTAAGGGAAGAACCAGAATAGCCTTTCGTAGGCAGCCAGAGGATACCTCAGCCTTTCGTAGGCAACTTTCGAGGGACGAGATTATAGTAGTGTATCGAAGGCAGCATCATTAGGGACTTATGATCTTTGCATTAATCGAGGCAACATGGCTGAGGTATCCTCGTATTCGAGGGACATGGCTTATTCTGCAAAAAAACACAAAGGCAACAGGCAACAGGCAACAAGGCAACAAGGCAACAGAGAGGTTACCCCAAAAGAGTGCGTGTGTGCAACAATCATGTGGTTCAATTCAGTTATTTATCTTGTAATTAGTGACTCTAATCCAGTTTAAATTTGCACTCCCTAAATTACTAACCACGCAGAAAGCAATAAAGGGGAAGGAAAATTGAAACCAGCGGATCCCCAAAAGGGTTTGGCACAAGTAATAATAAAAGAAAACAGAAAATATTTAGGGTTTAGGGTTACCCATGGCGTAGCTTTGGCAATCGACAAACCCTGAAAAGGTGGGAAAAATGGCAAACAAAAGAGGGTGAGTGCATTATCAGGTTCGGAGGCAAACTTTATTAACTCTTAAAAAACAAAAGAATAAAGAAATTAAAAGTAAATGAATGAAGAGTACTTAGCTTGGCATTTGCCCTGACAGGGTTGGTGGGCAAAGGTTTGCCTGAAGCATTGACTCTGAACATCTGAGAATTAGCAACAAAGTAGCAGGAAGTGGGTGTATGAAAGTTCTAGCCAAATAATTATTTAAAGGAAAATAAAGGAAAATAAAAGTCGGGACTTAGCTTCGTAAAAGGCATGGCGCGTAGTCGGAAGATGTCTGATAATTGCCCTGAAAAGACAATATACAAAGAAATATTTTTTCAGTGTATGGCTAATCTTCGTGAACCCTGATTATGGTACGAATTGACTATGGTTAATAGAATAGATGAACCTTAAATTAATTAAATCAGCAAAAACTAGGTTTTGATCAAATTATCTAACCCTAATATTTATTTTTATTAATTAATAAAATTAGTTAAAATTAATTTAAACAATTAACAATTAAAGTAATTTAACCTTTTAATTATTCAAACCAAAAGTAAATATTAATAATTAAAGTAAATATTTTTATTATTTTTTAATGTTTTTATTAATAAAGTTTTTTTTTTAGCATAATTCTTATTAAAAGAATTATGTTAAAAGAATCAAAACAAAAGCATATCGAAAGAAAACAAAAAAAATAGTATTTGAATAAAATAAAAAGAAAAGTAGGAAATCTTAGCTGGAATCTGGTGTGGTGCATTTGAGACGTCTACGATGCACCCTCATGCTCACGTGCGTTGGATTTACACTGATGATGATCCAATGATGGATGAAAGAAGGCACATGGTATCCACGAAAGGGCAAGCTACGCTGGATCCGTAAAGGGTGAAATCCAGAAAAAAACCAAAACAACATGCAAGAGGCAGGGATCGAACCCCTGCCCTTGCACATGAGAACGTTATGTGATCACTATCTCCGCTGAGACAAGGTCAATATGCTGCTGGTGAATTAGCATGGTTTAAATATATAAAAAATAAAAGAACGTGAATGATTTTAAAAACGCAGCACACGCGCTTCCCCTGGAACTATTCATCCTCATCATCCTCATGGCCAGACCTTTACCTACGGAATGCCGACGTGGGTAGAACCTGTGGACACTCAATTCACCAATTAAAACGCATAAATCTCAAACAATAACATGGTTTGAATGGAAATTCTCTCCTGAACACAATAGTGCCATTAATTTGGGGTGATTTTTCCTGTATCATGAACCCCCAAACGGAAGCTCTAAAAACCTAACCATGGCAAACTACATACCCTGCCTCAGAACTCAAATCAAAACATCCAGAAAGTTCGCATATATGATTATGAACACGATTATATGATCAAATGCAATTCATAATATGTGTATGATGAAAACCATAATTTGAAAGTTTGTTCAAACCGTGATTGGTAATGGTGCGAGTCAGTAGGTGCTTGATGGCTTGTGGCAGTCCCGAGTGCTTCAGAGAAGGTCGAGGGCTTGGTTTTGATACTTGGAGCCACTCGAGTTGGCCTGCGACTCTGTCCGCTAGATGACTTTCGTTCACGGTTTTTTCTTTGCTTGGAGCAGGATTTTTCTCGGCAGCCAACCCCCAATTTTCTGATTAGGATTTGTTATTTATAGAGATGGTTTTTAGGTTACCAAGATGAACCAAATTTGTTTTAATCCTTGTGATTGAAATCAATCAAAGATTTTGATTTGGAAAAGATTTGGAACTTCTTGATTCTTTTGACCAAGATTCACTTAGAGACAAAGCTTCTCACGTCTTGCTGTTGGCTTTGGACCTCCAATGCAACTTGAATCAAGCCCATGTATTTTAATTGATTTACTTCATATTTTATCTAATTTATTTTTGCATAAAATCAAAAATAAATTAATAGATAGGAGAATAAAATTATGATGAAGTGTGAGTCAACTTAGAAGGCCCATACATGTTTGGACATTAAACTTTAAGCCCAATAGCCCAAATTTCCAAGTTTGCTTAATTTGGTCCTTATGAATTTTCACGAAATCAATCAACTTGTGCTACTTATAACTCGCTCAATTTTTATCGTATGGAAGTGTTCTAGGATTTCTTAGAAACCTTAGAAAGTCCTCTAACCAGTGTCTTTGGTCTCATATCAAAATGATTTTACATCAGAGCGACAAAACCCTAGTTCCTTGAACATTGTGTAGGAGGGATGTCTTTGAGCCATGTGACTTGATTTGAATTTGAAGGAGAGAAGTAGTATGGGCAAATTTTGGGGTATGACAGCTGCCCCTGTTCAATTTTCTTATATCTGAAGATGTAGAGTGGTTTGTGCGCCAGTCGGAGTCTGAAGGTAGAAGAGGATTGAACACTAGAATACCCAGAAGTTTGCCCTTGCTGAAGTAGGGACCTTTGTCGGAGATGGACTTAAAGAAGTAGGGACCTTTGTCTGAAATATTTCAAAAAAGCAATTGAAAGGTTAGGGGTTTAGTTTCAATATTCAGAAATGTGACATTACATAATAAGTCGATCCTATGTGGCATTTAGTGTTTGAAGGACACTTGTGATTGGCCAGAATTGTGACTGCACCAAAAAAGTTAAAACGGCAACTTCACCATAGAATTCTCCGGTTATTAAAGGGGGGGTCACATGATTATTGTTATCACTATGCAATAAAATGTCAAAACGGCATTGTCATCCTATAAATCCAAAATGTAATCCAAAATTGCAATGCAGATATAGGTCGTTGCGACATAAATTTATATTTATGAACCTAAAGTATTATATTTTATCATTTATTTTAGATTTCACATGTCTTCTATTTCCTCTTTAATTTTCATATATATATATATATATATATATATATATATATATATATATATATATATATATATATATATATATATATATATATATATATATATATATATATATATATCTTAAAAATTCGCCATCATTTTGAATATCACTAATCTTTTTAAAAGATACCTTAAGCCAATCATATAAATAGAAAGGAAGGTAAATCAAAAAATTTTGTGAGTATTAAATAATCTCTTGCGACCTAATGTGATTTGATGCAGCCTGATGCAGCTGTTGTGGTGTTACGATGCGGCCATTGTAGCGTTATGATGCGGTTTTTATTGTAATTTGCAATCACGCCATAATTACGGCCTAATACGGATACAGACACTACCACAACCACAACCACAATATTGCGGCCGCATCACGTGATCCGGTCCGCAATTTAAAACTATGGTAACTATCTAATTTAACATACACAACTCAAATAATTAATTAATTAAACACATTAATTAGAATAAACGCATCAAGTGACATACATAATAACATTACAAATACTACATATACATTTACATGCGCAGTTTATTTATAGAAACTTGATCGGTCGTATTGAACGTGATATATATATATATATATATATATATATATATATATATATATATATATATATATATAGAGGAGGGATTAAATTACACCCGAAGAGTTACACCACGAGTTACACTCGTTCAATAACTACATCTCGAATTAATATTTTTTAAATTCAACCGTTGGATTGAAACATAATATCATATAGATCATACCTATAAAGTTTGAGCTTAATCTATAATGATTTACTATGTCATTGAATTACATTAAAATTAACGTTATATGAAAGCTCATTTTGACGTTAATCTTTGGATATCTTGATGATATAGTAAATCATTATAGATTAAGCTCAAACTTTATAGATATGATCTATATGATATTATGTTTCAATCCAACGGTTAAATTTAAAAAATATTAATTCGAGATATAGTTATTGAACGAGTGTAACTCGTGGTGTAACTCTTCGGGTGTAATTTGATCCCTCCTCATATATATATATATATATATATATATATATATATATATATATATATATATATATATATATATATATATATATATATATATATATATATATATATATATATATATATATATATATATATATATATATATATATATATATATATATATTGCAGTATTGTAAACTACTATATTGTTAACTTTTTATATTGAAAAATAAATTCAATATAAAATATTAATAAAAATATATTTTCTGTTTATCGATAACAGTTTAATAAAATTTATTTGTGCATCGCGCGGAAAGCCGTTAAGTTTCCCTACTTAATACCTTATCTAATAGATTAACCTAATTTATTTCAATCAACCCTACATAACAGAACTAGAGTACATTTAATTAGAGTATTAACAATCTTATCTAATATACTGAACTAACTTTTTATTATATATGTGAAAGAATGAATAATTATTTTAATCTTAACACCCTTACTTTTATCTTTATCTTTGTAGGCTTCTAAACGTTGTTTGCACTAGGAAAATCCAAAATGTTGAAGAGGTGCATAACAACCATTTGGATACAAGACAAGGGGCTCCGCCCCCACAGAATGCATGTTCCAATTTTTAAGAATGGGTTATATTAGGCACTATAGTAGTAATTAGAGGTGTTAAAAATCAAACATACCCAATTAAAAATCACAAAATCGAATTGAACCAAATCAAAATCATAAAAAGTCATACGGTTCGATTCAATTTACAATTTGTATTTTGCAAACTGAACCGAATCAAACCGATTACAAAATCTTACTATTCAATATATATTTTTTTTTTATACTTTTTTTAAAGAAATCAACAAATATTGTATATATATTTTATCATATTTTATCATAGTATGATATTTATTTTAATTTAGATATAAAAAATAAAATATTATTTATTTATAAATATTATTTTGATAAAATAGTTTATAAATACTATTTTAATAAAATAAATTTTAATATTTGTTTTATTATATTTATTTAAGAAAAATAAATTTTGATAAAATATTATTTATTATTTAGACTTAAATATATATGTGTAAGACACAATCTTATATATCAAATTTTAAATTTATATATTATATGTATACACAATTTATGTATCAAATTTAAACCACATTGATTTTATTTTAATTTATTTTTAAAAACCAACCGCATGTTTTTTATTTTGCGGTTCGAACGAATGATTTTTAGCGTCAAAATTGTATAAATCATTTTTTATATTTCTATATTTTTAGCGTCACTATTTTATCTATATTTCTTTTTTCTTAGGTTGACCTTTACCATTTTTAGGTTTTTTTTTAATAGGCAAATGATCCATTAAAAGGGAGTATAAGGGATACTCCACCGAATTACAAGACAAAATCCTCTTGCAATTTGAAACAAAGAAGAGGGCGGTTATGCCACATATGAAAATTACAAAGAACAACAGATTTTCCTATAGAGCATAACCAATTCCACGATCGATTAACTATACTAGACATACAATAATCGAAGCTAACCTTTGCTCCCTTGAAAATAATATCGTTACATAATAACCAAAGGCACCAGACTGTTGCTAACCAGATTGCAACAAAAATCATTCTCTTGGACTTGCTCCTCACTTTGTCACTATGATGAAAAAAAGCCATGATTTCTTCCAACATCATATTTGACTGGTTTCCTAACCACTGCATGACTGCCTTCCAAATTGTTACAGTTAGCGGACATTCCTCAAAGAGATGGTGTTTAGATTCCAAGCCCGAGGAACAAAAGACGCAGCGTAAGTCTGTAGCGTCCGTGAGAATTCCACGAAAACTCAGCTGCAATTTTGTGGGCAGCCTGTCCAATAAAAATCTCCATCCGAACAAAGACAAATTTGACGGAGATTTTGTATCCCACAAGCGATTGATTGCTTTAGCTACTTCGAGGGACAGACTGTTGGAATTAAATTTATCGCGGATTAAATAGTAGCAGGATTTTACCTTAAACATACCGTCCTCTTCTTTTTCCCAAGCATAAGAATTTGTTTCGTGTTCCTTCATATGATGCTGATGCACAGCTAGCTTGAAATCTTCCCACAAAAAGGTGTCAATGTTGTCCCTATTTTCAACTAATGTTGCCAGGTTCCAAGTCCAATTCATGTTATTCCACTCTCTTGCCTCTGCGACTGTGTTGTGCACATTGATAGCCAGGTCGAAAATTTCAGGGAAGGCTTCCGCTAGAATTTGGTTTCCCAGCCACTTTGACAACCAGAATGGTGTTCCTCTGCCATTGTTGACACCGCAACAAACAGCTCCTGCAAAACAAATTCTGGCTGCAAATGGATTTATCGATCGTTACTAGATCCCTCCACCATATCGAATCCCTCTGAGACAGCATGCTATCCTCGCCTATTAGCACCTTCACATTAGGATTACCATATCTACTCCTAAGAATGTTTTGCCAGACATCATCTTTCTCGTTTAATATTCGTCATTTCCACTTGTTCAATAGGGCTAAGTTTTGAGCTTCAACATCCTTCACGCCAAGACCTCCCTTCTCTCTTTTGTCACAAACAGATTTATAGGACACCCAATGCACCTTTATTTTGTTCTCGCTTCCGCTCCATAAAAAGAACTTTGGATGCTTCGAATTTCTTGCACAACTTTGGAAAGGTGCTTTGTAGAAGGAGAAAGAGTAAATGGGTAAAGCATTCAGCACCGAATTAATTAACGTTACCCTACCAGCCATTGATAGATGTCTTCCCTTCCACACTGCAAGTTTTCTTGAATTGATTGATAACTCCTTTCCACATGGATAATTTCCTCGGATTATCTCCCACTAGCACACCAAGGAATTTGAAAGGTAAGATATCCTTGCTGCAGGATAGGAAAGCAGATGCTGCATTCAACATCCACTCTTGCGTATGTATTCCGTAAATCTTGCATTTTTGAAAGTTGACCTTTAAACCCGACATCATTTCAAAACCCCTTAGAATAGCCTTCATACACCACAGATTTTCACTTCCTCCTTCCGCCAAAATGATTGTGTCGTCCGCAAACTGTAATATGTTAGCTTCTTCCTCCTCATTTATCTTAAATCCTCTAAACTCACCTCTTTCCACGGCCTTCTTCATAAGACCGGTCAAAACCTCCGTAACCATCACAAATAAGAAAGGGGATAAAGGATCCCCTTGTCGAGGACCACGATCCACCTTGAAATCCTTTGTTGTGCTTCCGTTTACAATAACTGACATATGGCTGGAAAAAATGCACCCTTCCATCCATTGGTTCCATTTATCATCAAATCCCATTTTAGTAAACAAGAATCTCAATAAATTCCACTTAACCGTATCGTAGGCTTTTTCAAAATCTACTTTCAGCGCAATACAGCTCCGTCTTTCTCTTTTAGCCTGGTCCAGCACTTCATTAATAACCAGAATCTCGTCTGTTATGTGCCTTCCCGGTATGAAAGCTGTTTGGTTCTCCGATATCAAATTTCCAAGCACACTTTTAACCTTGCTGCAAGAAGTTTGGTAATAATCTTGTTAAGGCTCCCCACCAAACAAATGGGCCTGTATTCCTTCAAAGATTGAGGGTTATTAACCTTCGGGATTAGAGTGATGAAAGAAGACGTAACAACTTTGGTAAGCTTTGTTGTTCTGTGAAAGTCTGTCATGAATTTAAAGATGCGAACCTTGATAATCTCCTAATTTTGCTTAAAGAACTCGAGTGAATATCCGTCTGGGCCAGCGCTTTTATTACCATCGCAGGACCAAATTGCCTCCTTTACCTCCTCCTCCGTAAACGGCCATATCATCCATTTACTTTCGTCCATGTTGAGCTTCTTAAAGTCGATGCCTTCGGGAACGGGTCAATTCTCATTGCCTTCTTTGAAGAAATCCTCAAAATGAGATTTGACAAATCCTTTTATCTCTTCTACTCCTTCCTCAGTACCATTTTCTCCTTCTACCATAAGAATAGCATTTCTTCTATGTCTTTCTTTCAAAGAATTATGAAAGAAACGAGAATTCTTGTTACCCTCTTCTAACCACATCTGCCTTGACTTCAATTGTAACATACTTTCTTTCAAGTTTAAAGTGTTCCAAATCTCTTTTGTTACTTTGCTTCTATTACTAACCAAGTCCTCAACATTGCTTCCAAAATGATCGACCAACATATGCTATCCAATTCATTAAGATTGTCCACATTTTGGCTCACCCTAAGGTCAATCCACCCTAATACGTCGCAGTTCCAATCTCTAGTTCCAATCTCTAATCCTTTGCTTTAGCAACTTGAGCTTCGCATACAAAATGAAATCACCCCTCCCTTCCACTATCAGCTTTGACCACTCCTCCTTGATAAACGGCTTGAACAACTCGTTCTTAAACCAAGCGTTATTGAATCTAAAGGGTTCTGGACCCCAATTCTTCTTACCCGAATTGAGCCAAATAAGACTATGGTCAGAAATGTCTCTCTTCCCTACCCTTTGATCACTAACATTCCAATCATCACTAACATTCCAATCTTCAATCAAATTATTGGATAACAAGAACCTATCCAACCTGCTCATAGCCTTCCCATTTCCTTCTTAGGTTCTTTACCATAATTCTGAATAATTTGTGAGCTATGAAAACTTTTTTTTGTTGGGAGTTTTATTATCCGATCCACACACACAACTCAAATAATTAATAACAAACATTAATTAATAAACGCTTCAACAAGTAACATACATAACAACATTACAAATACTAATACTGCATATACATTTACATGCGCAGTTTATTTATAAAAACCGAATCTGTCACACATATGACTTGACACGCATGAAGACGAGAAGCTAAAAACTATGCATCTTCAGCTTGCTTAGAACCTGAAGGTCCACTCAACTCAGAATAAAAAGACCATGAAAGAACTTCATGTGCTGCATATTCTGCTCCAGTAGTAGCTGAAAAACCAATCCTCACCCACTCAGGGACAACATCCTTCAAAGGCACAACATCACTAAGAGTATAACTAGTTACATTCTCTTCCTCAAGTGAATTAGGATACGTTAAACTAACAGTTAACACATTCGTAGCAGCATTAAAAGCTATCACAACATTAGCCTTTTCACCATTCCGCAATTTCCACGGCTTAGTACTTATAGATTTGATACTGTTAACATCGATTCCAATATGTCTTTCTTTGTCGCTTGGATCCCAAGCAGCGTTATAGAAAGTGTCAAACTCAACAGCAACAGTTTGAATACTTTTATCATAATCTTTGCTATTGAAAACTCCGAGATATCCACCGCCGGTCTGCGGCTTCGTATCGACCGGTGCGATGAAGAACGTAAACCCGTCTGCAACGTTGTAACTGTTGGGTGCATCTATGACAAAAGTGAATGAAGTTATGAAATTAGCAACGTTGCCTGTTTCGCTATCCCAGATATGGATAGGTGAGGAATAGAGAGCTCTTCCAACAGTGTTCTTTACTGCCTTGGTGAGGGTTAACTTCTCTTTTGTGGTATAGCCATCTCCTTGGAAGATTAGGTTTTTCTGGTCTGGGGAAAACTTGGTGATCAGAAAAGAAGTGGTTTCGGTTGAGTTCACCTTGAAGAAAAGGAGAGTTGTTAAGAGAATGGAGAGAAATATGGCATAGAATGAGATCATTTGGGTTTGAATGGAAGCCATTATTATTGGTAATAATTGCATGCATGCATGATACTTGTTTATATAATGGTGATGACTCATTCTTACGTGTCTTTATAGTGCCTTATAGTGAAACACATATACAAAACCATGTCCTATCATTTTCTACGCGTCCTTCGAATCTTGTTTGAAGATAAAAATATTGTCTTTTGTTTAACTAGTTTATTTATTTATTGCTATATATTTTTAATGTTATAACTAGTGTAATTCTTTCTAGGTTGTTTGTGGTAAGATCAAGGTTACTGTGTGTGTCCTGTACGATAATATCACAAAAAAGAGTATGACTCATTAGAATTTCAATTTATTTTAAAGATTTTTTTAGTGGCTGATATTTATTCAAAACATGTGGAGAAATCCAAGTTCAAATTTAGGATTATATATAAAATTTGAGTAATGCTATTTAGTACGAAAATATTTGAATAAGAAACACAAGAATGTACATGTGTCATTAATTTAGTGGATATTTTTAAGTTTATTTTTAATTTAATTTCCTTTTTAATAGGAATTATGAGGTGGTTGTGATAATGAATGGTTGGGATTTATTCTTGTCTTTCTTGTTTTAATATTTCCTTAACATTAAGCATTTTCCATAAAATTTCTTCATGATCAAACTTTTAAACGGTAATAAGTACTTAAACTACATGATTTATGATTAGAATGAGATTTGGATTAACGGAAAAGGAATTGAGAGCGTGTAAGAGGACAACCGCACAAAGTCTAGACTCTAGAATTTAATATGGTTAAACCGTATTTAAAAAAAGTTTTGTAAAATACTTTTCACGATTAAACGATTAATTGTTTTGTCATGTTAAAATTGTGACTAAGCTATACAAGGCCTATAAAAATATCTTAAAACAAGTATGGAATTATTGCTTGCATCTTTTCCAACTCTATATCGGTTCTTATGAATGGTAGTCCAACAAAAGATTTTAAAGTTTAAAGACGATTACGACAAGGCGACCCACTTTTTCTTTTTTGTTTTTCATTGCACCTGAAGAGTTGGTGGGCCTGGTACAAAAAGTTGGTGCAAAATAAGGCTACAAAGGATTCCAAATTAACTCCAAAATTATTTTCAACAACTACATTTTGCAAATGACACTATATTTGTGGGTGACGGTTCATGAAACAACCTTAACATCAGCATAAAGGGTATCGTTTGAGGGTTTGAATTAGTTTAAGGTTTAAGGATTAAATTCTTCAAAAGAAAATTTTAAGGAATTAATTTGGACCACAATGTTTTTCAAATAGTTTAATCATTTCTATATTGTTGCATTGATTGTGTCTCGTTTAAATTTTTAGGTGTTTTCGATAGAAGCTTTCAAGAAGAAGTTATACTTGAAAGCTGATTTTAGAAACTTTGAGGAAGAGGTTAGCTGGAAAGGTAGGTATTTATCAATATGCAGGAGGGAGGGAGGAAGGGAGGGAGGGAGGGAAGGAGGGAGGGAGAGAGAGAGAGAGAGAGAGAGAGAGAGAGAGAGAGAGAGAGAGAGAGAGAGAGAGAGAGAGAGAGAGAGAGAGTTATGTGAAGGAGAGAAAAACACTTAGAAAGGGGGATTGAATAAGAGTTGTTTCTAAAAAGGCAGATAAAAAATAATCACACAGTTATTTTTATCCTGGTTCATTGTTAATCAAACTACCTCCAATCCACCCCTTACAGAGTGATTTTTCTTAATTGAGGATTTAATCCACTAATCAACCTTGATTACAATGGTATTTCACTTAGACAACTTCTAAGTCTTCTAGAGTATACAGATCACAACTTGATCACTCTAGGAAATCCCTTTTACAAAAGTAGTAAACAATATTACAAGAGTTTAATGTGCTTCTAAATAAGCTATAATCACCAAGTGATTTTTCTCTCAAGATTAAGTTCTAACACTCACTAAGATATTACAAGATTTGTGAGGTTGAAGATGAAGTTTCTTTGCTTTTTGTGTAATAGCGTTGTGAACCAATTTGGCAGCGTAAGTTCTCTCTCAGCGTATGTTATTGTTTCAACAGACAGAACTTCTCTTTTATATGGCAGTGAGAAATGTGACCGTTGAACAACATTAAATGCTTTACGTGAATAGTACACTGCTGCATTTAATGTTTCACTCTTTTGTCAACTACCTCGAGCCTTGTTTCAACTGCTCTTGCTGACTTTGTCTTTTGTAGCTTTTAATGTTCCTTTTGTCAGTCAGAAAGATTTGACGTTGTAGCTTTTTCATCTTGTACTTGCTTCTGGACTCAGACTATTAGAATGACGTTTGAATATCAGAGTCTTCAGCGTTGGTGCAGATGTAACTTCAGTCATCAGACTTTGGAAGTTCTTTGTAGCGTGATACCATCAGATCTTCAAAGTCTTGCTTCTGATTGCCATCTTCTGATGCCTTCTAGATCATGTTTTGATTTCCTCAAGACCATCTTCTGATGTCTTCCAGACCATGTTCTGATGAATCCATCCAGATCTTCTAGGTCAGAGCTTCTGAATGATGATTTGGTGCATACTCTTTTAAACTTTTCCTAAAATGGAAAACGTGAATAATTAGAGTAACACATTGTCTTATACAAAATTCATATATAATGTTATCATCAAAACTAGAAATATTGATCAGAACATTTCATGTTCTAACATTATGTTGTTGAATGTTTAACGCCCTTCAGACATAGGTGACATTGCATCAAATCGAGTTACCAACTCTATTTGTTCATTTTACTTTATTTTCTATTTAAGTGTTGCATCATTAGTCTTGTCACACGCATTGTTCGACACATTGTGTCTGACATCTTTCCAAAAGAAGAACAACATTTCATAAAGAATGTTTGTCAAAATGTTTACTTATTATGTTTAGCTTCGTTTGTTATGTATGATGTTTTCTTTGTCAAAATTTCATTAATGACTACTCCATGTCACATAAGACAACCCTAACCAATGGTAGGATCCCCTCCCTACTTTGAATTATGACTCAGATTGAGGTGGACGTCTCCAGGTTCCACCGCCTACGCCCTTGGAGTGACTAGTTTTGAAAAGGAGTGCACCATTTACCCATAAATGTGCTTAGTCTTTTCCGCTTATTGTATCCTAAAAATAGATAAGGACGGGAAATAATGCGACTAAAATGATAACATAAAAGTAATTGTATTTATTAATATGTCAATCTGTTACATAAAAAGGAATGGAACAAGTAGATTTACAACCCTTTTAACCGTAATGTTGTTTTAATTTGGTGATGTTCCAAGTCCTTGGTATCCGTTCTCTTAAAAGAGATTTCAATATGTTGGCCCATTTCCTGGTGTTGGCTTACATAATGTATGGTCTTTCCCAATTTTCCACAAATTTTCCATCTCGGGCATTCTTTCCTCCTATGTTGGGTCTTCATAATACCAAGTCCCCTGCCTGAAATTCTCTCGACCGGGCATGCTGATTGTATTTAGAGGTCATGTTTTGCTTAAATATCCCGCCGGTGAAGGTGGCTAGCATCCTTTTTTCTTCCAAAAGGTTAACCTCTTCCCTGATCACTATGTTATTTTCTTTCCTAGCAAAGGGTTAGTTTCCCTCAAACTCAATTGATCATAATAATGTATATAGGTCGGAAAGGAGTTTCCTTTGTAGTCAACTAGGGAGTTGTGCGATAAGGCCATAACACACGCGGTAGTTTGTCAGCCTGGTTTCCTTTTACCTCCTCTAGTCCTTGCTTTAGACTTTTGAGCAGTACCTGGTTATCCGCTTCCCCTGCCCGTTTGTTTAGGGGTGCTCCACTAAGGTGAAGTTTTGTTGTATCTTCAACTCCTCTAATAGGCTCTTCAAATTTTTATCTATAAATTTTGTTCCATTATCTAGTACGATAGCTTGGGAGAACCCAAAACAAGCCAGTACATTTCTTTTGAAGAACTTCAAGACATTTGCTACAATGATTTTTAACAACATTCTGTCTCAATTTATTTGGTAAAGTAAACTACCACTACGATCAAGTATTTTACTTGCCTCGACGCTAGGATGAATGGATCCAGGATGTCCAACCCCCACTACAAGAACGACCATTGTGATGTCACAACGTGTAAATTTTTGGATGGAACGTTAAATATTTCCTTATGTCGCTGGCATTGGTCACATTTTTCATGTATGCTTGGGCATCTTGAACCATGGTCAACCATAAATATCGTGCTCTTAGAATCTTCTTAACCAAATCCTTGACCTCGAGATGTTGTCCGGCTATCCCCTCGTGCATTTCTAGAAGTGTATAGGCAATTTCCTTTTTCCCTAGGAACTTCAACAAGGGGTGTAGATAAGCCTCTTTTATACAAACTTCCCCCACCCACGGTATATTCACTAGCCTTTTTCTTTACCAAAGTAGCCTCGAGTGGATCCCACAAAAGACTTCATAGCTCAACATACTCTCGAATTAGGAATATCCAGGAAGGAAGGACGACGATGTCTTGCCCGACACTATCCTCCCCAGGGGATAAATTCTTAGGGCTTTCCTAGTTTCCTAGAAGAAAGAGTGATTATTCTTGATGTTCCTCATGCTAGGTGACCGAAAATGTATGTTGGCGCGAGTGTTTTCTTCCCACGAAACATAAGCGATATTTAATACTTTGAATTTCACCAACTTCTCGACAGCTAGCCTGAGGTACCGTTGCAGTAGTAGGTCTTTATATTGGGCTCCCCTCTTATCTAAGAGATAACCTATTGGAAGTCCGTTCACACCTTGATGTGTTTTTCCCCCATCTCTTTGGCTAGGGCCATTCGTGCAATCACCTTTTCGTATTCAACTTGGGTGTTGGTTGTTGAGAACTCATATATCAAGTAAACTTCTACTATAAGCATATTGTTATTTTCTAGAATTACAACTACTCCACTTCCTTGGCTGTTAGAAAATACGTCCACGAATATTACCCAGGTGTGATCTGGCTCTAGAGGGACGGGAGTCATTTCTTCTAGGAAGTTGGGGAATATTTGAGCCTTCAATGATTTCCTTATTTTGAAAGACACTTCAAATTACAACAACTCAATGCCCCATTTCGTTAGACGCTCTGCTAGATTCGATCGATAAAGCACATGTTTCTAGGGCATGTCCATTCGAACAATTATTAAATGTGAGAGAAAGTACCTTTTGAGCTTGCAAGATGCAGTCACCAATTCCAGGGCCGATTCCTCTATCTTCTAGTATCACGTTTCTTCTCTAGCTAAGGATTTTTATATGAAGTATGTGGGGCTTTGGTTAGAGTCTGTCTTTCTAATAAGGATGAAGCTCACCACCTCTTATGTGGCTACTAGATACAAGTACATTATTTCGATCTCTTAGGAAAGGTTGAGTGAGTAATTGTAACGTGGCAAGGATTTTTTTTAACGAATCAAACGCCCCTTTGTAATCAGGTGTCAATTCAAACTTTGCCTTTTCCTAAATAGTTTGTAAAGAGGCAATATGTGCTGGGCAGATTTTGAAATAAACCTCTTCAAGGAGGCCAATATACCGTTCAACTTTTGGACCTTCTTATTTGAGGTTGAAGCGCTCATTTGGACCATTTATTCACATATGTCGGGGTTCACTTTGATCCTCTACTCGGTTAGGTAGAAGCCCAAGAACTTGTTGTCTTTCACCTCGAAGGTGCACTTCCCTGAATTGAGTCTCATATTATACTGTTAGACCTTTTTGAATACCCGTTGGAGGTGTTGACCGTGGAGCTCCTCTTGCTTGAACTTTACGATCATTTCATCCATGTATACATCCAGCATCTCTCATATCTCTTTCGGAAAGATCTTGTTCATCATCCTCTAATATGTTGCGTCAAAATTCTTCAACCCGAAGGGAATGATGTTGCATTGGTAATTGGCTTGCTCGATCATAAAAGTCATCTTCATTCGGTCAGGTCCAAACATGGGTATCTGGTTTTACCCAGAGTAAGAATCCCTGAATAATAGTAACATGTAACCGATTGAATTATCTACAAGCTTGTCAATGTTTGGGAGCGTTAATATTCTTTCGGGCATGCTCCATTAAGATTAGTGTGCAGGGGATGATAAGGCAAAGATTGTGAGGCTACAAAATCATAAATGTCAATTTGAATTATTCAAATGGAGGAAAAGGAGAAAATTAACAATTACATGATGTGAATTACTCGATTGGTGAACCAAATCAAGTCGTGTGGAGAAACAATTTCGGAGCAGAATGTTGTGTCGAAGTGTAATACGGTGAACTGACTTTATCGAAATGTCGCGGTAAGCAAGAGTCGCCACCGACTTTTATTTTATCCAAATTATCAGAAAGGCTAAAAGAACAGGAAAAACCTTTTAAATAAAAAACTGAGTTCGGGGGGTAATTTATGCAAAGGGAAGGTATAAGGCACCCTTTGCATCCATGGTTTTCCATGGGCTCTTAATTGCTTTGCTCTTTGAAACCAAAAGTTTAGAAATGTAGAAGAAGAAGAAACAAGGACTTTAGTGTTAGAACAAGATTTGTTCTGATCAATATTCTTAGTTTTGATGATAACAATGTATATGAATTTTGTATGAGATAATGTGGTACTCTAATCCTATGCAATTTCCATTTCAGGAATCACATAAAGAGTATGCACAAAATCAGCGCAAGAAGTACTGACTCAGAAGGTTCAGCATGCAACATCAGAACATGGTCTGGCAAGACATCAGAAGATGGTCAAGCAGAATCAGAACATGGTCTATGGAAGCATCAGAAGGACTTGAGATCAGAAGCAGAAGCACTGAAGTTCTCATGGTATCACGGTAAGAAGCACTTCAAGGTCAGAAGACAAGAAGATGCTCTGCACCAAGTTGTTTGACTCTGATGATATTCAAACGTTGTTTACACAAACATCAGATCAGAAGCAAGTACAAGATGGCAGGCTACGCTGACTGACAAAAGGAACGTTAGTAGCTATTAAAGGCAACGTCAGTAGACACAACGAAAGCAAGGCTCGAGGTAGTTGACAAAAGAGTGAAACATTAAATGCAATGCTGTACGGAATACGCAAAGCATTAAATGCTCCCAACGGTCATCTTCTCAAACGCCTATAAATAGAAGTTCTGATGAGAAGCTGAATACAACACTTGCGCAAATATACAGAAACACTGTCAAATTCAAAAAGCTCTCAAACTTCATCTTCAACCTCACTACATTGCTGTTGTAATATATTAGTGAGATTAAGCTTAAACTTAAGAGAAAATCACAGTTGTGATAATAGCTTTTTTAAGAAGCATTGTAACTCTTAAAAGATTTTGTTTACATTAATTTGTAAGAACTAGAGTGATCAGGTTGTTGATCAGAATACTCTAGAAAGTCTTAGAGGATATCTAAGCAGTTTGTTCCTAGAGTGATCGGGTTGTGATCAGTATACTCTAGAAGACTTAGAAGTTGTCTAAGTGGAAAACCATTGTAATCTTGTCTGATTAGTGGATTAAATCCTCAGGTGAGGTAAATCACTCCAAGGGGGTGGACTGGATTAGTTTAGTTAACAACGAACCAGGATAAAAATCATTATGCAAATAGTTTTTATCTTACAAGTTTTAAAGCTACACTTATTCAAACCCCCCCTTTCTAAGTGTTTTTCTATCCTTCAATTGGCATCAGAGCGCCGATTCTAAGGTGCAAGCACTTAACTGTGTTTAGAAAAGATTCAGGAAGAGAAAAACACTTAAGTCAAGATGGATGGTGAAGATCCAACAAATACATCTACATCTGGCTCTGTTGAGCAACAAAATGGAAATGGTAACAATGGTTATACTAGACCACCAGTATTTGATGGTGAAAACTTTGAATACTGGAAAGATAAACTTGAAAGTTACTTCCTTGGTCTAGATGGTGACTTATGGGATCTGCTGATGGATGGTTACAAACATCCAGTGAAAGCTACTGGTGTAAAGCTTACAAGACAAGAAATGAATGATGATCAAAAGAAGCAATTCAAAAATCATCATAAGTGTAGGACTGTTTTGCTGAATGCCATCTCTTATGCTGAATATGAGAAGATATCTAACAGGGAAACTTCCTATGATATATATGAGTCATTGAAAATGACCCATGAAGGAAATGCCCAAGTCAAGGAGACTAAAGCTCTTGCCTTGATCCAGAAATATGAAGCCTTCAAGATGGAGGATGATGAAAATATTGAGAAGATGTTCTCAAGATTTCAAACGCTAACTGTTGGATTGAGAGTTCTTGACAAGGGATACACAAGGGCTGATCATGTCAAGAAGATCATCAGAAGCTTGCCAAGAAGATGGGGTCCTATGGTGACTGCTTTCAAAATTGCCAAGAATCTGAATGAAGTCTCTCTTGAAGAATTGATCAGTGCTCTGAGGAGTCATGAAATTGAACTGGATGCTAATGAACCTCAGAAGAAAGGTAAGTCTATTGCATTAAAATCTAATTATAAAAAATGCACTAACGCTTTTTAGGATGAAGAAGTAGATTCTGAAGAATCAGAATCAGAAGAAGAAGATGAACTGTCCATGATCTCCAGAAGGGTAAACCAACTCTGGAAGAGCAAGCAAAGGAAGTTCAAGAGCTTCAGAAGTTCAAAGAAGCCTGAAAGAGGAGAATCTTCTGGAGGCAGAAGATCTGACAAGAAGAAGGTCATTTGCTATGAGTGCAATGAGCCTGGACACTTCAAGAATGAATGTCCAAAACTTCAGAAGGAGAATCCCAAAAAGAAGTTTCATAAGAAGAAAGGTCTTATGGCAACATGGGATGATTCAGAGTCAGAATCAGAATCAGACTCTGAAGGCGAGTAGGCAAACCTTGCACTGATGGCTACAGTGGATGACGGATCAGAATCTACATCAGAATCAGATTCTGAAGAGGTATTTTCTGAACTATCTAGAGAAGAGTTAGTTTCCAGTTTAACTGAACTTCTGGAACTCAAGGCTCATCTTAGTATCAAATACAAAAAACTGAAAAAGCTATTTGAATTTGAAACTAAGAAGCTGGAAGTGGAAAATTCTGAACTGAAGGAAAAAGTTTTAAAATTATCCAAAGATATTGGATCTCCTTCTGAATCAGAAAAATCCATTCCTAGTCTCAATCATATTCTGAAAGAATATGACTCGAGCTTCAGAAAGTTTCTATCTAGAAGTATTGGCAGAAGTCATCTTGCTTCTATGATATATGGTGTTTCTGGAAACAAAAGGATTGGCGCTGGCTATGAGGGTGATACCCCACACAAATTTTAACTTGTTGATGATTTGAAAATCACATACAAGCCATTGTATGATCAGTTCAAATATGGCCACTCACATGATATTAGGCTCACTTCACATGCCAAGAGCTTTAACACTACACACACCAAGAAGCATGTGACACAACCTAAAAAATATCATGCTGCCAAACCTAAAGAATATCATGTTGTTCCTCCTGTTACTTATCATGCTAAACCCAAGTTCAATCAGAACTTGAGGAAAACTAACAAGAAAGGACCCAAGAAATTGTGGGTACCTAAGGAGAAGATAATTTCTGTTGCAGATATCCTTAGCAGCAAATAAGACAAAGCACAAAATGTCATGGTACCTGGACTCTGGGTGCTCGCGACACATGACGGGAAGAAGGTCTATGTTCCAAGACCTGGTGCTTAAGTCTGGTGGAGAAGTCAAGTTTGGAGGAGATCAGAAGGGCAAGATAATTGGCTCTGGAACCATAAGTATTGGTAACACTCCTTCCATAACTAATGTACTTCTTGTAGAAGGATTAGCGCATAACTTATTGTCCATAAGTCAATTAAGTGACAATGGTTATGACATAATCTTCAATCAGAAGTCTTGCAAGGCTGTAAGTCAGAAGGATGGCTCAATCCTATTTACAGGCAAGAGAAAGAACAACATTTATAAGATTGATCTTTCAGATCTTGAGAAGCAGAAGGTGACTTGCCTTATGTTAGTTTCTGAAGAGCAATGGGTCTGGCACAGAAGATTAGGACATGCTAGTTTGAGAAAGATTTCTCAGATTAACAAACTAAATCTGGTCAGAGGACTCCCAAATCTAAAATACAAATCAGATGCTCTTTGTGAAGCATGTCAGAAGGGCAAGTTCTCCAAACCTGCATTCAAATCTAAGAATGTTGTCTCTTCCTCAAGGCCGTTAGAACTTCTGCACATTGATCTGTTTGGACCAGTCAAAACAGCATCTGTCAGAGGGAAGAAATATGGATTAGTCATCGTAGATGATTATAGCCGCTGGACATGGGTAAAGTTCTTAAAACACAAGGATGAGTCTCATTCAGTGTTCTTTGAATTCTGTACTCAGATTCAATCTGAGAAGGAGTGCAAAATCATAAAGGTCAGAAGTGATCATGGTGGTGAATTTGAGAACAGATTCTTTGAGGAGTTCTTCAAAGAAAATGGTATTGCCCATGATTTCTCTTGCCCTAGAACTCCACAACAAAATGGAGTTGTAGAGCGAAAGAATAGGACTCTACAAGAAATGGCCAGAACCATGATCAATGAAACCAATATGGCTAAGCACTTCTGGGCAGAAGCAATAAACACTGCATGTTATATTCAGAATAGAATCTCTATAAGACCTATTCTAAATAAGACTCCTTATGAATTGTGGAAGAACAGAAAGCCCAACATTTCATATTTTCATCCTTTTGGATGTGTTTGTTTCATTCTGAATACTAAAGATCATCTTGGTAAGTTTGATTCTAAGGCACAAAAATGTTTCCTTCTTGGATATTCTGAACGCTCTAAAGGCTACAGAGTATACAACACTGAAACATTGGTTGTAGAAGAATCAATCAATATCAGATTTGATGATAAGCTTGGTCTTGAAAAGCCAAAGCAGTTTGAGAATTTTGCAGATCTAGATATTGGTATATCAGAAGCTGAAAACCTCAGAAGCAAAGAATCACAAGATCAAGTTGCTGCATCTTTAGAGAATCTCAGAATTACTGAAGAGCCAACAGTCAGAAGATCTTCTAGACTCACATCAGCTCATTCAGAAGATGTGATTCTTGGAAAGAAAGATGATCCTATCAGAACAAGAGCATTCCTTAAGAACAATGCAGAATATCAATTACGTCTTGTTTCTTTGATCGAGCCAACTTCTGTTGATCAAGCTCTAGAAGATCCAGACTGGATAATTGCCATGCAAGAAGAACTAAATCAGTTTACAAGGATTGATGTATGGGATCTTGTTCCTAGACCAAAAGGATTCAACATCATTGGTACAAAGTGGGTTTTCAGAAACAAGCTTAGTGAGAAGGGAGAAGTGGTAAGAAACAAAGCCAGACTGGTGGCTCAGGGTTACAGTCAGCAAGAAGGTATTGACTATACAGAAACCTTTGCACCAGTGGCCAAGTTAGAATCTATTCTCTTATTTATTTCTTTTGCCACTCAACATAACATCACTCTATATCAGATGGATGTTAAGAGTGCTTTCTTAAATGGCTATATAGATGAGGAAGTCTATGTCCACCAACCTCCTGGTTTTGAAGACTCTAAGTCTCCAGAACATGTTTTCAAACTAAAGAAATCATTGTATGGGTTGAAGCAAGCTCCTAGAGCTTGGTATGAAAGATTAAGTTCTTTCCTTCTGAACAATGGTTTCACAAGAGGACAAGTGGATACTACTCTCTTCTGTAAAACATCTAAGAAGGACATTTTAATTTGTCAGATTTATGTTGATGATATTATTTTTGGGACATCTAATGCTTCACTTGGAAAGGAGTTTGCTAAGTCTATGCAGGCTGAATTTGAAATGAGTATGATGGGAGAACTCAAGTATTTTCTTGGGATTCAAATCAATCAAACTTCTGATGGAACATATGTTCATCAAATGAAGTATGTGAAAGAACTTCTGAAGAAGTTTAATCTTTCTGAAAGCAAAGAAGCCAAAACTCCTATGCATCCAACATGTGTTCTGGGTAAGGATGAGGTAAGTAAGAAGGTAGATCAGAAGTTGTACAGAGGTATGATTGGATCTCTTCTATATTTAACTACTTCTAGACCTGACATTTTATTTAGTGTTTGTTTGTGCGCTAGATTCCAATCAGATCCCAGAGAATCTCACTTAACTGCTGTTAAGAGAATTCTGAGGTATCTGAAAGGTACTACTAATGTTGGTTTAGTCTACAGAAGATCTAAAGAATACAACTTAGTAGGATTTTGTGATGCTGACTATGCTGGAGATAGAATTGAAAGGAAGAGTACTTCTGGAAGTTGTCAATTTCTAGGAAGTCACCTGATCTCCTGGTACAGCAAGAAGCAAGCTACCATTGCCCTCTCAACAACAGAAGAAGAATATGTTGCTGCTGCTGGTTGTAGCACACAAATGCTATGGATGAAGAGTCAGCTAGAAGATTATCAAATATATGAGAGTAACATTCCTATCTTTTGTGATAATACTTCTGCCATATGTTTATCTAAGAATCCTATCTTACATTCCAAAGCTAAACATATTGAGATTAAACATCATTTCATTAGGGACTATGTTCAGAAGGGTGTTCTCTCTTTAAACTTTGTGGATACAGACCATCAATGGGCTGATATCTTTACAAAACCCCTTGCTGAAGATAGGTTTAAGTTCATTCTGAAGAATATCAGTATGGATTTATGTCCAGAATGAGAAGATGAGAAGGTCTTACGTATGGCTAAGTTCTGAAATATGTTGGGATTATGTTTTTATAAGAAGTTCTGATAATGATCAATTAGAAGTTCTGATTCTGTTACTACTAACGTTTCATTATCTAAGTTGATTCAGAATCTCTTTTAAAGTAAAACAGCTGTCACTAGTTTTCCAGAAAATGAACACGTGTTCACTATTTTTGGACAAGCATGCGTGCAGTTGAGGAGACGCCGCCCTAGGTAACTGTGCAAATCATTTCATTTTGTCACTTTATCTCTCCTAATGTCATATTTCATTAAATGCAAATTGATGTCATGTTTTTCTGTAATCATTTCACTTAAACCATGTTGCATTTATTATTTTCTTGTACCCAACCTTTTATATACTCCTCTTCATCTTCATTTCATCTTTTTCACTCTCTCTTTATTTGTCTCTCTCTTTCTTTTTGCATTCAACGCATAAACCCTAGTTTGTGTCTGCATCTAAGCATTTCACCATGAATCCTTCGTCAAGTTCTTCAAGCCAAGCAGAAGTTTCTTCCACTCATCTGGTTTTCAGCAAGCATGGGTATGCTCCTTTGAAGACCTGTTCCATTCCAGCATCAGAAATGGAAGTTCTTTGTGAATCTTCAGTGGATTTTGAAAATATGAAAGTACATGGTTTCAAACTCGAAGCAAAGACAATGGCTCAAGGCTGGTCAAACTACCTTGATAGATTGGTTGGACCAATTTATCCTGCTCTTGTGAAAGATTTCTGGGCTCATGCAACGGTTACCCCAACTGCAATCATCTCCTTCGTGTTAGGGCATGAAGTTGTGATAACTGAAAAGTTGATAAGAAAGCTGTACAACCTGGCTGATGAAGAAGGATGTACTGGTCCTCTTCATGGCAGAGTTTGTTGGCCACAGGTTGATAGACAAATATCCAATGCTACTGGTATTGAATCTCATCAAACTGGTGTGTTGAGGTCGTTCTACCAAGTTTGGGCTGAGATTATTCTGGGATCTCTCCATCATAGAAGAAGATCATCCTCCTCATCATACATCAGTCCTGATCATAAATATACTCTCTTCTGCATTGGAAGAAGAATTGAACTCAACATCTCCAACATTCTTTTTCAGAATTTGAAGACGTCTATTGAAGAGTCAAGAGATGAAGAACGTGAGAAGTATCCTAACCTTCCAAAAACTGCCATTCCTTTCGCCAGAATGATTTCAGACATTCTGATAGAAAGTGATTTGATGGATTCCCTAAGGACTATTGGAACGTCCAAGTTCTTTGGAGTTATTCAAGGGCACGTTATTAATGGTTTTGATCTGCAAAGGTTGGAACTTATCAGGGAGATTACTTCTGTTTCTGTAATCTTCCCAGATATTCTGACCAGAAGAATTCCGGTTGAAGGCTTTGCTACCTTGTTCCAAGCAGAACTTAAAAAGGCTGTTAAGCACTATCTAGAAGCGTCTGTAAGAGCTCAATCTTCTTTTGATCCTGCATGGATTCGTGGAAGAGTGCTTCCTTCTCTGGATGACCTTCAGAAGAAGGAACAGAAGAAGAAAGAAGCAAGGCTGGAGAGAAAGGCTCAAGAAGAAGAAGCCAAGAAAGCCAAAAAGCAGAGGGTCACCTTTGATCCTATCAAAGTAAACTCCAAAGAATATCAAGATCAGCGCATCAGGGAGTCTTTCCGTACTGAAAGAACTACAAATTTTCCCAGGCAAGTATACCAACCACCTCCTTCTAAACCTCAATCTTCTATCCAACCTCCTCCTTCTAAACCTCACAACACCTTCACCATTCCAAATCCTCCTCAACCATCTCTTTCTACACCTGTTTTGAACCCCACTCCACTAAATGTCTATCCTCCCACACCTTCTGATATCCCATCCTCATCAATCCTCCCCACAGATATTCCATCTTCATCCACCACAGCAGCTCCACCTTCTCTATCCCATCCCTTACCTCCCAGAAAATCCAACCCATATTGCCTCCTTTACCCTGACTACAAATTCACCTTCAACCCTCCTGAACCTGAACCTCATATCTTCCTAGAGTTTTTCAAGCATAAATTTGTCTCTAGGCTGGATCTCTTGCGAGATGCCTTCCTCAATGATCTTGATGATGTTTCTACTAGAAACCTCTGGAGAAGCTTTCGGCAGGATTTTCAGGTTGAAGCAATGAAAGTCCAAAAGAGACTAGTGGCTGCTGCACCTGGTTATGCTGGGTATCGACTAGAAGCTGATGATGGTGTATACTATCATCCCATCAGAAACAAGAGAGTTCTTGAGGAGAAGATGTTTGTTGATGAATTGATGGATAGTCCTTGTAGGGAGATTGTTGTTTGGAGACCTAAATATCCAGTTCTGACTGGAGACTTCAAGTCATTGTTTGACTTTCTGAGGGAAAATCCTTCTGAGGAGGACCCCAATTTGGTCATTCCAGAAGTTGTTGATCCTCCAGAAGTTGAAGGTCCTTCTGCTCCAAGGAATCTTGCTGCCATTCTTCAAGCACTTGAGAATGGAGATTCTGATCTTCCTGCTCCAGAATATGAAGAAGATGCTTCTATGGGAGAAGCTGATGCTGAAGATCATCCTGCTGAGACTATTCCTGTTGAGGAAAATCATGATGATGATCTGACAATGGAAGCTGCAGTTGAGATTGCTGTCCCTCTGAACAGAAGTTGTGAAGCTTCTTCTGGTGAACCCTCTCTTCTAGTGAAGACTCTAGAGGTTATTCAGAAGAATCAGGCTGAGCTAGCTTCTCGTATTGACAAGCAAGATGCTATCAATGATGAGTTTCTCTCATTCATGGAGAGGCAGACTGAGAGCAATGCTGGGATTCATGACATGCTGGCCAAGATTATGTCTAAGCTAGGGTCGTCTTAGTCTTTTGTGTCTTAGTTGTTTCTTTGTTTCTTGCATCTGTCTTCCTTGCATCTCCTTTGTATCTTCTGATCATTCTCTTTTGCAATCAATGAAAATTATCCTCTTTTTCTCTCATATTATTTTGTTTTTCATCTGAATCTTTTGTGTTTTTGATGTTATGACAAAAAGGGGGAGAAATTGTGATAAATGATCTGATTTATTTTATCAGTTGCTGGGAGAAAGTCTCCACATTTCTAACAAGAATTTGCAAGTTTTGTGCCTTTAAGTGTTTTGCAGGATTGAAGATAATCTTAAAAGCTCAACATGAGAAGCAAAGACATGGGGAAAAGCAATTCTGTATGGAAACAAGCTCATGGAAATTGAAGCAAGCTGAGTGCTATGAAGCTTCAAGATCAGAAGCAAGAAGGAAGAATGTTATGATATTCAGATGATAGAATATGCTCTAACACATTTTTTTTCCTTATATGTTCTGATGCATGTTTTTGTTCTAAATATGCTCTGAAACATTATTGTTTATGCTCTGATACATATTATATGTTCTGATACATATTTTATGTTCTGATTCATTCATGCTCTGACTTTTGTCGTGTAGTTTGTTCTGTAACATTTCAGGATGTAGAGATGCTCTGATGATGCTCTGGTACATTCAACAATGTTCTGATACAATCCAACATGCAATGATTCAAGAAGAAATTCAAAGCTCTGAAGCTATCCTTTGGAAGCAAGAAGCAGAAGCTATGAATGTTCTGAAGATCTAAGCATATGTGATCGTCTCAACTGAAATGGAAAATACTCAGGGAAGTCCTTTATTTATAAATTTCTTCCAGTATTTATTTCAGGGGGAGATTATTTATCTCAGGGGGAGATTGTTAATCTCAGGGGGAGACATATTCACACACTGTTTATATGCTTATGCTATAACTGTGTAATTGTCTTTAGCCGTCTGATATTCTGATTGCAAATTCATATCATTTATATATGTTTTTGTCATCATAAAAAAGGGGGAGATTGTTAGAACAAGATTTGTTCTGATCAATATTCTTAGTTTTGATGATAACAATGTATATGAATTTTGCATGAAATAATGTGGTACTCTAATCCTATGCAATTTCCATTTCAGGAATCACATTAAGAGTATGCACAAAATCAGCGCAAGAAGCACTGACTCAGAAGGTTCAGCATGCAACATCAGAACATGGTCTGGCAAGACATCAGAAGATGGTCAAGCAGAATCAGAACATGGTCTATGGAAGCATCAGAAGGACTTGAGATCAGAAGCAGAAGCTCTGAAGTTCTCATGGTATCACGCTAAGAAGCTCTTCAAGGTCAGAAGACAAGAAGATGCTCTGCACCAAGCTGTTTGACTATGATGATATTCAAACGTTGTTTACACAAACATCAGATCAGAAGCAAGTACAAGATGGCAGGCTACGCTGACTGACAAAAGGAACGTTAGTAGCTATTAAAGGCAACGTCAGTAGACACAGCGGAAGCAAGGCTCGAGGTAGTTGACAAAAGAGTGAAACATTAAATGCAATGCTGTACGGAATACGCAAAGCATTAAATGCTCCCAACGGTCATCTTCTCAAACGCCTATAAATAGAAGTTCTGATGAGAAGCTGAATACAACACTTGCGCAAATATACAGAAACGTTGTCAAATTCAAAAAGCTCTCAAACTTCATCTTCAACCTCACTACATTGTTGTTGTAATATATTAGTGAGATTAAGCTTAAACTTAAGAGAAAATCACAGTTGTGATAATAGCTTTTTTAAGAAGCATTGTAACTCTTAAAAGATTTTGTTTACATTAATTTGTAAGAACTAGAGTGATCAGGTTGTTGATCAGAATACTCTAGAAAGTCTTAGAGGGTATCTAAGCAGTTTGTTCCTAGAGTGATCAGGTTGTGATCAGTATACTCTAGAAGACTTAGAAGTTGTCTAAGTGGAAAACCATTGTAATCTTGTGTGATTAGTGGATTAAATCCTCAGGTGAGGTAAATCACTCCAAGGGGGTGGACTGGAGTAGTTTAGTTAACAACGAACCAGGATAAAAATCATTGTGCAAATAGTTTTTATCTTACAAGTTTTAAAGCTACACTTATTCAAACCCCCCTTTCTAAGTGTTTTTCTATCCTTCATTTAGCTCGTAAATGAGCGTAGCCTTGTGAGTGTTTAGAAAAGAGTAGGAAAAGAATTTTAAACCCGAGCACAACAATTAGGGGCAATCACCTGGTTAGATGAAAAATGTTCTTTTAGCCTTTCAGGGCTATCCATACCATGGGAGGGTAGGGAAGTCCTTTGATTTGGAGGTTAGAGGGTCGTCGAATCATCGTTCGCCACAAGACTGTCCCATGCCATGGAGGGGCAGGTAGTCAAGGGGAAGGATCAGAATAGCCGTTCGTTTAGGCAACCAGAGGATACCTCAGCATTTCGTAGGCAACTTCGAGGGACGAGATCATATTAGCGAATCGAAGGCAGCATCATTAGGGACTTATGATCTTTGAATGAACCGAGGGCAACATTGCTGAGGTATCCTCGTATTCGAGGGACTTGGCTATTCTGCACTGAAAAATACACAAGGCAACAGGCAACAGGCAACAAGAGGGGTTACCATAAAAGGTGTGTGGGTGCATTAATCACATGATCAGATTCAGAATAAATTATCTTGTAATTAAATGACTCTAATTCAATTCAAGGTTACACTCCCTAAGTTACTAACCACGCAGTATTATAATGCAGTTTTAAGTGCCTTCAAGGCCAAACAATACAACCTCGAAGCAGATACAAAATACCATGGGGATGGGGGAAAAGGAATAATAGAACCAACAGTGCAATAGGTCTGACACAAGTAATAATTAAAGAAAGAAAAATAAATTAGGTTAGGTTTTAGGGTTACCGACTAGTCGAGCTTTGACGGTTGGCTAACCCTGAAAATTGGGGAAAAGAAAAATAAACACAAAGGAGTGAGTGTATGGCCAGTTCATTGATCAGAAAGGCAAAAATAAATAATTGAAATTAAAAGGAAAAAATAATTATTTAAAATTAAAGACAAAAATAAATGTAAAAAGAAATAGAATCGGGGAATTAGCTTTGATCTGATATGGTTCGTAGTCGGAGAAAATCTTGGTGCTAACCCTGAAGCTACACAAAGAAAAGAGAAAAAAAATTTAGTGTAGGCGTGATCTTCGTAAACCCTGATTAGGGTACGAATTAAATAAGTTTAATAGAATAAATAATCAATTTAATTAATTATTGGTTTTTTCAACCTAATTAATTAAATCGATAAAAAAACAAGTTTCGATTAAATATATGACCTTAATATATTTTTATCAATTTATAGGATAATTATAATTAATTAAACAAATAATTTAAATAGATCAACCTAATTTAAAACAATTAAAACAAATTATTTAATAATTATTAAAATAAGATAAATATTTTTATTATGTTTTAAAAAAAAGAGAAATTAAAAAGAATTTATTTTCAAAAAAGAGTTTTAACAAATAACAATATATAATAAATAAATAAAGAAAAACAAATTATGTAATAAAAGAAAAAAAGAAAAAAAAAATAAAATAAAAAAGGAACTTAGCTTGGGCTCGGATGGGGTGCTCTTTGAGGGTGCACCCTGTAGACACGCCTCCTGGACCGCTGGATATGACCTTGAGATCATCTGATGGTGGAGATGTACCAGCATACCATGCGAGCGCGTGGATCTGCACCACCGGATCTGGAAACAACTAAATATGCAAGTGATAAAAAATAGAGTGTCAAGGGTAGGGTTCGAACCCAGGCCCTTGAACTCATACGCAAAACCTTCCCTTTACCAAGCGCACTGGCTGCGACTTCTGTTAATATTACGTTCCACAAGTAATATATAAAAAAAGCATTCATGACAAAATTCAAAAACGCAAACACTGCGCGCCCAACACTGTTCATCGTCAACCTATGTTAATTTTCCCAGACTTTTAGCCACGGTTATTGTGCGTCGCTTTAGCCTTCTCTTCCCAGAACCCGTGAATCATCCTCAAACAATAACAAATAATAACCTAGATCGACTAAAAGGAATCCTCTGAACATGAAAAATCCGGTAATTTCGCCTAATTCGGTCCCTATTTATGGTTCCCAATTTTGGAGCTCTTGGAACCCTAACATGGCACAATCTTTAATACGCAACCAAACACAAATTAAATGATACAGACAGCTTCTAAACATCATCACGATTCAAAATATATGTTCATATGTAATTCATGATGAGTATATGAGCAGATTTGAATTGAAACAGAAGAGACGCAAACCGTGAGCTTTTCGTGGTGATTCCGGACACTTCGATCAACGGAAGTGATATGGTTCTGTCCAGAAAGCTTCAGGGAATTGATTGCAATGTTTTGTTTGGCTTGAATCGGCCTCTAGTCTTGACTGCTACTTCCACCTCTTTCACGATTTTTTTAGCCTTTGGAGATTAGGATTCTAACTTCAAAAACCAACCCTTGGCATCTGATTTTCTCATGTATATATGGAGAATGATTTTAGGTTAACACTCTTGGCAAAGAATCCAATTAAATCTTGCTCCTTTATTGTGAAAAATTTGATAAAATTTGATTGAAATATTTCTAAAATAGGCCAATTTTGCATACCCTCTTACCAATCTCAATCCCTACGAATTTGGGCCAACTATGTGATCTTTTGATGATTGGGATTGATTGGAAACAAAAACAAATCCAATCTTTGATATTTTTCAATCCATTGTTTGATTTAAATTGTATTTTAAATGAATAAAAATCTAATAAAAATCAAATAATTGTGGGATTTCGTTTGGATGATCTTATTGACTCGGGGGACAAGATTGGACCATAAAATACTGGGCCTCTTTGCAAAGAAACTCATTTTGAGGCCTTTATGTTTCACATTTTTTCCAAAAAATCGACCAACTTTGACAAGACATATCTCTCTCAATTTTTAAGATATGGAAGAGTTCTAGGACTTTTTGGAAAGCCCAAGATGTCCTCTACAAGCCACTTTGGAAGCTTTTTTCCATTTGAGCATTTTATCTTGATGATATTGGTTTTGACAAAAAATTGCTTTCGGTTGACTTTCAAAAAGGACCTATAATCTTTTAATCCATATATCTCAAATGAAGCATTTTTAGACTTGGTGTTGCACCCCAAAATTTGCCCTCTTTATTTGAGCTACAAGTTATTAATGACGTTTATTTCGTCATTCAAAAATTGAAGAAAAATAATAAAGAGTTTTCATGGGTTTAAGAAGAAAGGCGTGAAAAATGGTTTAAACAGTGGAAATACGAGAAAATTCGCAAGTCATATTTGGAAGGTGATATGAGCTAAGTTCCCGTGTAGTCCGGAGTGTTTCGACGATATCTACAACTTTCGTGTTCGGCTCGGAAGCCAATTCTTTGAGGAAGGTCGCCAGATTCGCAAATTACTTGAGGTTTCGTAGTGAAAAACAGTGTTGAAAGTAGGGTTTCGGACCTCGGAAAATTCGTATCTCCTAATCCGCTCGTCGGATTCACTTGAAACTTTAACTGGAGATCTGTACCATCATTACCAAGATTTCATATGTTCGGACCGAAGGCCAATTATGCACGGAAAATTCCCAGAATTTTAAGGATCGTCGCGTTGTTTCGGTAAAAAGTGTGTTTTCGAGTATGTCGCGCCTAGTTTGAAAATTCATAACTTCTTCGATTTTTATCGTATCAAGTCCGTTCCGGAGGTATTCTCTCGGAAATTTTGTTAGCTTCGTTTCTTCGTCACACATGCTTGTTCAGATTTTGAGCCGAAGGTAGGGTTTTATCGAGTTCTTTGAGCGGTACTCACAAAATTCTGCACAGTCGCACCAGATGAATCGACGTTTCTCGTCACTCAAATGCGTGTAATTTCTTCATCGCTTATCGGATTGAGACGATTCTCGCGGCGACGATTTACAAATTTTTGAGGGGCTAATGACTTTGTTTGAAGGCGGACGAACTGTTTTCGGGGTGAAAACTGCCATTCGTCGATTGGTGCCTGGGGAATCAACAAACTGTTTTCTTAAGGGGAAAACTACCATTTATTGACTCTGTGGGGAACTAAACATCCCTGAAACAGACAAACTGTTTGAAGAAACTACCATTTGTCGACCTCTTGAGTATTTAACAGACAAACTGTCTTTCCTTGGGGAAAGGCTGCCATTTGTCGACCTTGTCATGAAAGAAAGTGAACAAACTGTCTTCTGCTGAAAGAGACTGCCATTTGCTGACTTTGTTGTGATAGAAAGTGAACAAACTGTCTTCTGCTGAAAGAGACTGCCATTTGCTGACTTTGTTGTGATAGAAAGTGAACAAACTGTCTTCTGCTGAAAGAGACTGCCATTTGCTGACTTTGTTGTGATAGAAAGTGAACAAACTGTCTTCTGCTGAAAGAGACTGCCATTTGCTGACTTTGTTGTGATAGAAAGTGAGCAAACTGTCTTCTGCTGAAAGAGACTGCCATTTGCTGACTCTGTTGTGATATCTGAACTATCTTCTGGATGAAGATTATCATTTGCTGACTCCGCTGGGGAATCATTTGTCAATCTGCTGGGAGATTCTGAATTTTCCTTTGACAAGAAGTGGCACCTCTTGACCCTGCTGGGGAAATACCCGACCTGTAGGGAGTTCCGGAATGCGAAGCAGACTATCTTATCTGAAAAAGACTGTTGAATGTTGTTTTGCAGGAGAATCTCGGCAAAGGAATTCCAAAAGTGAACAAACTATCTCCTTGAGGGAGACTACCATCTGTTGACTTGCTTGGGGAAATCTCTCTACATGGATCGTTGTCTTGAAGGAAAAAGTTTCTCCAGGACTTGCAGGGGAAACTTGAGTTCATGCCCTCATGACTCGGGCATTCTCATGATTAAAAGCCTAATTTGACTATGCAGTTGTGATGTAATGTATGCATGAATATTATGACAATTATAAAATGTAAAGTGAATGTGAACAGAATTGTCGCGGATGTAAAATCCTAAGATACGACTTGAATTCTTGTGGATCAGAAGATGTCCTCTTCCTGGAGTTCGAACTCTCTCGGGAATATCTGGTTATCAGTTGTCCGCTGTTCGAAATGAGTAATACGAATTGAAGTGAAGATCCGTCATCGGGAGATGTTCGCAAAGCGACCTCATGGGGAAATCTTGGTTCCCGGAGTCTCACCCGTTCTCGGAGCAACTGTTTGCATTCTTCCTATTGTTTGTAAACCTTAGAAAGAAATTTCACCTTTATTTTTGCAAGTAAATTCATTTTTATTTTATGAAAACATTTGTTTCGAGAAAGTGACTGTTAAAATTTAAAATGCATTTCAAGAAACTGAATAAGACTAGATTGCAAAGGAAAAGCACAAGGCTCAAATTATTATATATGGAATGGTAATCAGCCAAATGCTTGATTCCATGGAGTATTTACAAAGTTGGAAATTGGTAATTTTCGGGAAAAGGGCTACGATGAAACGTGACGACCGTTATCTCTCCCTTCCACTCCGAGTTGCGCTGTATTCGTGCTTCGTAGAAGATGACCTACTGCTGATGAACACTCTGCTATGGATTTTGAATGATCAAGTTTGTCCTGAACACAGTTACTTGCCATATATCCCTAACTTTTGCGTAAACTACCCCTTTCGGGTTTTAAGTTTACCGGGATTGATTATTTATTTTTTTATGTCTCTAACTTTTGCCTGAATCGCCCTTTCGGGTTTTCGATTCACCGAGACGCTCTTTTTTGCCTAAGTCGCTCTTTGCGAGTTTTCAACTTAGCGAGCTGTTCTTTTAATTTATTTAGGCGAAGTATTTCTTGACTGCGTCGACGTTCACAGGACGGGTGAATTCTTCTCCATCCATAGTCGTGAGTATTAAGGCTCCTCCTGAGAAAGCTCTCTTGACCACGTAGGGGCCGTCATAATTGGGAGTCCATTTCCCTCTCGAATCTGTGAGAAAAGATTGAATCTTTTTGAGTACAAGGTCGCCTTCCTTGATTGTGCGAGGTCGAACCTTTTTGTCGAAAGCTTTCTTCATTCTTTGTTGATATAGCTGTCCGTGGCATAAAGCTGTCATGCGCTTTTCTTCGATTAAGTTCAATTCATCGAATCTGCTTTGACACCACTCGGCTTCTGTTAATTTTGCCTCCATCAAAACTCTCATTGATGGAATCTCAACCTCTATAGGTAGGACTGCCTCCATGCCATATACAAGGGAGAAAGGAGTTGCTCCAGTCGAAGTACGTACTGATGTACGGTAACCATGAAGAGCATACGGGAGCATTTCATGCCAATCTTTGTAAGTGATGACCATCTTCTGAATGATTTTCTTGATGTTTTTGTTAGCTGCTTCTACAGCTCCATTCATCTTTGGTCTGTAAGGAGATGAGTTGTGATGTTCGATCTTGAATTCTTCACAAAGCTCCTTCATCATTTTGTTATTCAAATTTGACCCATTGTCAGTGATTATCTTGCTAGGAACGCCGTAGCGACATATGATGTGATTCTTGATAAACCTGACGACAACTTGTCTTGTAACGTTTGCATATGAAGCTGCTTCAACCCATTTGGTGAAATAGTCTATGGCTACCAAGATGAAGCGATGTCCGTTGGACGCTTTTGGTTCGATCATTCCAATCATGTCGATTCCCCACA